>NW_027468620.1:21652990-21795490 GCF_046254945.1 Alosa pseudoharengus | reverse complement strand
GTTTGTTCTCAGAGTATCCTAGAGTATGAAATAGAGTATGTTTGAAACCATCTTTGTATGTTTCCATTTATCTTACACTCAGACATGTTTGACAGAGCCTTGCAGCTACATCGGGGGTGAGCAACTAAAGCATTCCGTTTGCAGAGCGTAAAAAATCGTTTTAGAAGGCTGGTATTTTTTCGAATGTGTGCTGGGTCTTGTGTATCCACCACATCCAGAGCAGCAAGTTCCATTGATTATGGTGGTGTATGATAACGTTTGAGGGTAACGTTTTTTGGGAATTCTTTGGGAATTTAATACTAACTTGCTCTAACTTCATGTTAAAACAACAAATGCATTCATTGTACTGAATTCGTGTGTTGTCTATTGTCATAGTTTTTATAATCTGTGTGGTATTCCCTCAATCATCTTAATTTATACAACATGCATGAGTCAACCTTTAGAAATCTTGTAATCAAAAATAAGTGTTGTGACTTTGAATAATTGATTCTTTTGACTATGAAAATTCAAAGAAAATGTGTTTTGCCCTACAGCCAAATGTGTGGCCATGAATTGTTCCAGCATAGACAAGAAGCTTCTAAAGTGACTATTTATAGCAGACCTAACATGTGTAGGGTACACAGTGCCTGCCAACTCACTGGTTCCTAGACAATCCTGCATGGGAAAGTTTGTTGAAAGTACAGTTTCCATAGTGACTCTTTTGCTGAAAGCTATCGAGTGTGACCATTACTTTTAAGTTTTGTGCAAATTATTTTAAAATAAAAGATCCTTGCTAATATTGGTACTGGTTGGTATCTTATGCCTTCAACTTTTCCCCCAAAGTCTCAAACGGGTATTCCTTTACAGAAATAGAGAATAGAACAGAAAGGCTATTTCTTTCAAATTAAATATTGTGTTTTAAAGACATAACACTATAAGTGATATGGGATGTGTAGCACTGTGTTATAGTGTCTGTAGTGTCTGTAGTGTACAATATGTCCAAGATTATGTTCACACACTGTTTGATGGTCTGAGTCTCTCTCTGTGTGTTGTTAGCACTCCTGCTAAATCCTGATCTTGAAATACATCAGTGTTGGGACAAGAGGCCAGAGGGAGATGCGTTTGCTTAATCTGTTAACTGCATCATGCTCAGTCAAATGGACACATCATACATACCGTAAATCGCCAGCAAATTTTTTTTCTGGACAAATTCATTGTAGTATGACTGTGTGTGTGTGTGTCTGTGTGTCTGTGTGGGTGGGTGTGCATGTGATTATGTCTGCACGTGTGTGTATGTGTGAGTGTGTGTGTGTGTGTGGGGTGGGGCGGTTGGAAGAAAGTGAGAGAGAGAGAGAGAGAGGAAGAGAACAACTATGCAAACCAGGCACTTCCTATAATTGTGTTAGGACTACACACACACACACACACACACACACACACACACACACACACACACACACAAACTGATCAGACCTCATACATGTGCAGACACACACATGGCTGAGCCTGAAAGCGAAAGCCCTTATCTGGATGTGTGTCGCCAGCGATCACTGTTGCAGGAGGCCCGTCTCAGACTTTTGATGGTCAGCCAGCATCCTTCACTAAGATGCACCGCATGTGGCAGTGGATCCCAGGCTTTTAATTAGCCACAAGCACATTTAGCTCCTCCACAGTAGGACATTACCCAGAGGACCTCGCTGCAGTCGACTCTGAAACTCAACCCCTCCACTTTAGTTATCGCCACACTTTTATCTGGTTGATATCCTACAGTAAGCCTTTTTAAAGTGGTCAGCATGGCAGCAGTTTGTTTCATAGCTGCGCGCTAAAATGGGGTTATACTCTTTTTTTCAGAGTGTGGTACCCATTTAATACTTGACATGTCCAAATTCAGTCTTTTTTGGCAGCTGTCCCTTGGCATCATATAGCATAGTGCACTGTGGCGTACTTTATCCTCCTAGCTCTAAGATGTACCACATGCAGTGTGTTTTGCTGCAGTGTAGTTTGTGATGGTGAAATCTACTAAGTGTACTGAAGGGTGTCCAGACACTAGTCTAGTCAGCTGTACACACGCATGTCTGTGTCTTACAGTCTGTTTCTCCCTCTAACAGCCTGTGTTGAAGATGAGCTCGGAACCTCGTCAAATCTTCATTGCTGTTCTCCTGCAGTCCAGTTGTCGACACGGGGGACTGCAGTAGCAGTAGCCATTGCTCTGGGAGGTGTTGAGCAGGAACACCAAAAAACACGGACAGAATTTAGGTGTGACAGAGAGCAGTGCCTTCTCGGGGGATCATGTCTCAGTCGGGCAAGGTCTACCACGTGTACGTGGAGGTGCGGGACGGAGAAGGGCTGGACCCCTTAATGCTCCAGGGGCCGGACATGCTCCCGCAGTCCCAGCGGACGTCCCCCCACCATAGCCATAGCCATAGCCCCGCTGTCTCCCCTGGGACGTTGCATAAAGGCGGGGGCAGCAACCAAAGCCTCTCCTCCTCGCGTCATTCGGTGAACTTTCATATGGGGCCCATAGGGTATGAGCAGGGTCGTGGCGGGGGGCCACACCGACAGAGCCTGCCCTGCGACGGGCTCGGCCACCTGCTGTCGGGCCAGAACGGCATTCTGATGCGCGCTCACTCCGCGGAGAGCGAGCCTTTCTGCTGCCGGGAGAACCACGTCTCGGGGAGGTACACGGCACCGCCGACGCCCAACGTGGGCCGACGCTCCTACTACGGCGCGCCCGGCGGCAGGGAGGTCGGAGGAGATGGCAGGAGATCGGTGGTCACCTTCAGCTACATCGAGAAGGGGAGCGTCCAGACGTCGGCAGATGGCTCGCACAGTTCCCTGTGCCAGAGCGAGCCAGAGAACCCCTTCAACCGGGCCCTGGAGGAAGAGGAGGAGCGTTTGGCCGGCTTCACGCGGAAGAGGCTCAGTGACCCAGTGCAGTTCAGCAGCTGGGAGTCGCTGGGCGGCTCTGGGTCCAAGCTCACGTCCGCTCAGAGGCACTCGCTGAACCTCCGCCGCGCCACCCTGGACTCCATTGCCCGCGAGGCCACCTACCGCGCGCTGGAGGAGTTCGGCTCCCCGCAGATACGCCGTCGCCTGGAGGTGCACAACCACCACCCGTACCCCCACCACCAGGACCAGCTGCCCCACGACCAGTCCCGCTCCCGCTCCTGGGGTGGGTCTCCGGTCCTGCCGGTCCGAGGCTCCTGCACCCTGCCCACCAACACCCACCTGGTGGACTTGGACCGGAACCACTCAGCCTACGGGCTGCCCAGGAGCCCGGCCACTGAGCACCTCTCCTCCCACGTCAGGCAGAACTACTACACCATGTTCCCCCCGAGTGGACGGCCCCATGCCTACGGAGCTCCCAACCACCAGCGGCAGTGGCACGGTGAAGACAGCCCCAAGCTGCCGTACAAACACGGCCCCGCTCTGCCGTCGTGCAAGCCGACTGCCATCCAGCACGAGATACCAGCCATGACGGTCACCAAAGCCCCCGATCACCACCACCAGAAGTCCAATCACCAACCGGCCGACAGCCCTCGCTCCTCACACCGGGTTAATTTCAACCTGGACGCCTCCAAAAGCAGCAAAGCTGGCACCGACGAGGGCGCGAATCACCTGAGCGGGCAGAGGAGCGTCTCGCCATCCACCAGCCCCGACCTGGCGCGCAAGCTGGCCGAGGAGGCCTCCAAGCTGTCCACCATCTTCATGGAGCGGAGGAGCCCATCGCCCGCGCCGTCCAGCGGGGAGGACACCAACCGCTCGGACAGCCCCAGGTCCGGCAGCCTCTCGAGGGAGTCGCAAGTCTACCCCGGCCTGCAAGGCATGGGCTCCCCGGCGCAGTCCCACTCTGACGTCAGCCTGCCCTGCGGGCAGCAGGGGGACAACCACTGGGCGGCCGAGCGGGAGCCTGCGCGGAGCGCGTCTCAGTCGGGACACTCCTCGCCGCTGCCGCCCTACAGGAGCGGCGCCACCCCGTCCCCGGCTCCGGCCAGGCTGGCACAGCACCGGCTGGACATGATGCCGTCCCCCATCAGGGACCCCCGGCTTGAGATGAGCGAGTCAGCGGGCAAGGCCAGCCCCACGCCTCACCGGCACCAGCCGCCCCAGTACACCGGCGACGGCTGGTCCCCCGGCGCCTCGGACCGCCGGCAGCAGCAGCCGCCCGCCACGCGCTTCAACCCGCAGCCACGGGACAGCAGCCCGGAGACCCAGCGCAGGGGCTACTACGCGGGGCAGCATGCCAGCGAGACCCCCGTCAGCTGGACCTCCCAGCTGCAGCGCTGGAGAGAGGAGAGGCAGGTGAGGGAGCTGGAGAGATCCGGCCAGCCTCCTGCTGCCGGGACGCCTCCGCTCGCCTCCTCCCGAGAGGAGGAGAAGCGGAGAAGAGACATACCAGATACGGAACGAGGAGGAGGAGGTGGTGGTGGTGCCACTCCAGGCTTATCCAAAAGCTCCAGCGGGGTGACAGGAAGCCTCGGGGACAGCAGCTCGCAGCCGGAGAGAGACTGCCTCTCCACAGAGTCGTCCAGCCAGGGCAGCGACAGCGGAAACAACACTGCTGGGGCGCAGGTGAGGGGGCCCAGCAAATCCCATTATGTCCCTGGAGTTCACCTGAGGGTGTTTGTCTGCAGTCAGTATACTGTGTGTGTGTGTGTGTGTGTGTGTGTGTGTGTGTGTGTGTGTGTGTGTGTGTGTGTGTGTGTGTGTTTCTTAGGTTCACCTGCTCGGTTCTGCACCCACTAACCAATATAATTTCTCTCTGTACGGGAAGAGATATATCTGGGTGATATGTGTTAGCTGTGCTACTTGTCATTCTATTCACATGCATATTCACTCTTGTCGTGGTAAGCCATGTGAATCTAAACTTGTGCTATGTTATTGTGCTCTGTACTATTCTGTACCAGTCTGAAGGCTCGTCTGATTTGGGGTCTTCCGTGCGATCTCAGAAGATAGCTCGTGCCAAATGGGAGTTCCTGTATGGAGCGCCCACTCAAGACGAACATGGAACCAAAGGTAAGACCCACCTACTCATCTCCTGTTGTATCCCAGGCGCGTTCTCCCCCTGCCCCCTATATAATTACACCAGATCCTGGCTCCCCCATTCACTGCTGCTTATCTCGTGCTTTCATCGTCCTCCCCTCACAAACAAGCCATTGGCTTTAAAATGCACGTGTAATCCAATTATCTGTAGGGATAGAACCACTCAGGCATGGTTGCCCAGATTCACTGACGTTGTGAGTCACTGTTGAGCTACATATGGTTGTTGTTGTTTTTGTCAGCTTTAGCTATTTTCCCTCTGGTCAGCATAGATTAGATCGATGTGACTACACGCTTTATCCATAAATAATTAGGCTAGTGTCCATCTGCCTTGCCTGCTTAACCCTCCCCTCCATTCATAGTTTATTGAGGAAGTGCTCCCTTAGCCACAAGGAGACAAATCAACACATAATCAAATACTTCCATGCCACTTACTTCACCTCAAAACATCCATAAATCCCTGTTAATTAAACTGGAGTCATATCAAGTCATACATTGATTATCTGATAACTGATCATCAAAGCACTGAAAGCACTTTGTATTTCTTAAGTTCGTCTTTTTGCTGAACAAATGTATTCAAATATCCATATAATGTACAACTCACACACAAGTCACACTTCTTAACCTTCTTTTCTTTTTCTTGCTCACCCCTTAATAACCTGGATTACGTCAGACCCTTCTGGTGCCTCCACTGTGCCCTCTAGTGGCCGCTCCGTTAAGCCCGCCACAACGTCCTCTCCGTCCTCGCTGCCAAGGAAGCCCCAGCGGAGCCGCAAGGCCCCGGGCCTGAAGAGGGACGAGCTCCAGCGGCTGAGCTACCACGAGGTGCAGCATGTGGAGGTGGAGCTGGTGGCCGAGACGCCGACGTCCTCCCGCCACGCCTCGCCGGGCACCTCGCCGCGCATGGGCATCATCCGCCGCACCATCAAGTACTCGGAGACGGACCTGGATGCCGTGCCCATGCGCTGCTATCGCGAGACGGACCTGGACGAGGTCATGCAGGCCGAGCACGAGGAGGACGAGGAAGGGGCGGTGGAGGGGGCCGGCGACGACGACGACTCGGCGTTCGGGAGTGAGCGGAGCGGGAGTGGGCGTGGCAACCTGGGGCGCGGATGGAGGGGGACGCGGGCCAGGGTGGAGCGACTGGTGGAGGACGAGGAGGGAGTGGTCAGCTGGGCCACCGTCCGGATGCTGGGGGACAGGAAGAGGCAGGTGACCACGCGGCCACACGAGGAGGATGAGCTGCTCAGCCGTCTGCTCAAAGGGTGAGGGGACTGTCGCTGTGGATGCACACATACACACATACACACACACACACACACACACACACACACACACACACACACACACACACACACTCACACACACACACACACACACACACACACATACACACACACATACACACACACACACACACACACACAAACACACACTTTTTTATCCTTAGGGCTGTATTCATGATAATTGCATTCCTTTAAAGAGACCTATATTCCTTTAAAGAAACCTATATTGCCTGTGTCTTGACTGTTTGCACACACTCCACACATTCACAAAGTATACTGTGATGTAAAAGTGCATATATATATATATATATATATAAATATATATATATATATTGTGTATACAAAATACATAACCAGTAAAAAAACGGCACATTCACACAAACACATGAATATGTTGTGCTACCCATATGTATCTGTAATTCAAAACCTAAATTCCAGTCTTTGTTGTCTCAGCAAGGTGTTTTTGGCCTTCCAAAGCAATATACAGTCACAGCATTTTCCTAAAAAAAAATGCTGTACTTTGATTCAGAGTGGTAATGTGTACCCTGAATGTGTATGTATACCCTGTGTCTTCACTCGCACAGCCCTTCAGACAGCCATGCCGACAACCAATCAACCCTTAAGTCCCCCGTCGCCGCGGGCAACCCACGCCGCATCTCGGCTGAGGGCCTGGACACCTTCAGCCGTCACTTTGAGAGCATCATGGAGTCACACCGTGCCAAAGGCACGTCCTACAGCAGCCTGGACAGTGACGACATGACCCCCAGTGGCACGCCCGTCTTCACCTTTGACCTGCCGACCCTCACGCCGGAGATCCAGAGCCAGATCTGTGTCAGCGCGCGGCAGATCGCTGAGCTCGGCTTTGCCCCACTGGCCCGGGCTGAGGCCCTGAGCCTGTCGGACCGGACTGGGGGCTCGGACCCAACGCTGGCGCCCTTCAAAGAAGAGGCGGGCAGCGGATCGGAGGACGACACCACCACCAGCGCCATGAACGCACCCATGTCCGATGACAACCTGGACTCTACACTCAGGTCAGTGTGATGGACGCTGCACATACAGAAATGTATACGCATCACACTACACACAAATCACTGTACCTACTAGGGATGTAACGATTACCGGTATAGTGGTAAACCGCGATAAAAATGTTGACGATAACAATTACCGTTTTCTTTTCAAATATCATAATTATCACGGTTGATTACCGCGGTGTGGAAACTGTGTGTTTAATCCTTCCTAGCTTCATCCGAGCCTGCTTTTGACATACAGTAGGCCTGGTACAATGAAACAAAATTGGTACACTACTGATTCTGTTTGATTCTAATGAGTCTTAATGATGGTTTGAACTATGATTCGGATTAAGCTACACCTGATTTTAAAAGGCGGAACATTTTCACCGCAAAATGTGCACTGGATCATGTAGCCACACTGTGTCTCTTTATGTTCGCGTCCACATTAAATCAATTCCACGTTATCAGGAGAATACAGTAGCCTAAAGTTTTATTTTGAACGCTTACTTTGGTCTCACTCATTGGATCCAAATAACAGAAATACCAAACTCCAATGATAGGGTAAGTTAAGCTATAAGCACATAGCCCATTAAACATGACCAAGAAAAAGGTGAACGGGACACTTTTTGTAACTATTTCAGCTTGTGTAGGCCTATCAGTGCTTTTTGAACATATTGAAAACACTTTTAGAAATACCGTGATAATACCGTAAACCGTAATAATTTTGGTCACTATAACCGTGAGGTTAAATTTTCATACCATTACATCCCTTGTACCTACTGTACACTGTGTCAAAAATAAAAGCCATCTTTGTGTTATTGTGAAGAAAATTTTTTATATCATTTACACAGACACTGCATATACACACATAAACACATTACAAACTCAGTCACACATACACATTACACACACACACAAATACACACACACACATTCTAGTCTACACCCAGCACTTTCATGAACACATGGTAGGTACACTTTTAAAGGCATTTTATATACATTTTCTACTTTATTTTGTACTGACCTTCTATTGGTCTTTTTGACATTCTTAACTCACATTACTATACACAAATAATAGGTGTTGCATGGGAACCTCCTACAGTATACAGTTACACTCTCTTTACATGTAGAGAGGATAATGTCAATACCCATGTCCTCTCTCTCTCTCTCTCTCTCTCTCACACACACACACACACACACACACACACACATACACACACACACACACACACACACACACACACGCACACTGTAAATGCTAAGTGCCTGCAGTGCTTTCGTGTGTCTGTGTGAAAGACTTTAATCCGGCCGAGGCAGATGTTTGACAGTGAAGCAGATGGTAATAATGGACTTCCCATTACTCAATAATGGAGCAAATCCACACGACACGCTTCATGTACTTTCCTTGCACCAGTTAGAATATTTCCACCGTTTACTGCTCTTTCCTCTCTGTATGTTTCTCTTTTCTGCAAACTAGTGGGGTCCATAATGATCTCCACTGTGTGAAGTGGTTGCTTCCTTTCTTGGCTTAGATATTAACTCCTCAAGCATTTATTGTCAAGATGACAAATTTGTCATTCTGGTGTCAGGTTTGCTGCTTCCCAAATTATGAATCTATGCGTGTGTGCTACTTGTGTGACTCATTTGGGTGGATTAAGTTATTTAGGATTCAAACCACTCAAACAACTGTGAAATGCAATGCAAACTGTTGTTAGGACATTTGTGAGAGTTTCAGATACTCCACTAGGGGGCAGTAGAGAGTCATCTTGAGCATTGCCGGTTTCTGTGTCCTGGGAATGGAGGCTGAGATTGATTTCATTCAAGATCTGGGACTGTTTTGGTTCTGAAAAATCCTTTGTCTGCAGCTTGTCTTTGCGTACTAGTGTTGATAAACATTTTGTGTGAGTAACAGTGTCCCAAAAGTGCACTGCAACATTGAGATTGCTAATGTCTATACATATTGGTGTGGTGGCTTCATGTGTCAACATGACTTTGCCATTATTTAACTGCCATTCCTATTTGTAATTGTTTCCAGTGTTTGAGAACTATATGCTAAGTCCTTCTAATGGCTTTTGGCTGTTGACTGTTTCCAGTCTGTGGCTCTGCAACTCCACCCCCTGCTGCTCTGACACCTGGTTCCTTCAGCACATTCCTCTTCCTGTTAAGCAGCCAATCAGATCTGGACTTCAGCCAGACATACTTGGTCCTATATGACATCTACATGGACTTGGTCCCTGTGACATCTACTGTACATAGACTTCCACATTCTACTCTACATTCTCGAGGCTTGAGATAATGCTGATGAGTCTTTGATAGTAGATCAAATAGTTTGAATAATGATTAGGTTATTATTAGGTTATATGGCATAGTATACCTATCATGAAGTAGTCTAAGAAAAAATGCATAAAATAAGTAGTTGCAGTGTAGTTGAAGAAACAAATATGAGCATTTCATTGAAAATCTCATAGCTAAACAGCAAAGGCAAATGGGCATTGGCTTAAGCTTTAATCTTATCCCCTGAAGTGTCTGATTTGCTTTCCAATGTCCCGGTAGAGTTCTCATTTTCAAATCTCCAAGAGTAGAGAGAAAGAGACTGAACAATGCCAGAGGAGGAGGAGTGCAAGGGAAGGCCAAGGTAAAAGAAACAGACAAAGAGAGGAAGAGGGAGAGGGGAGAAAGGGGGGGGGGTTTGACACAGTGAGAGGAAATGCATACCGTATCCCAGCAGTAGAAAATAGCCTGGCTGGCGAGCTGCTCCGAGAGAGAGAGAGAGAGAGAGAGAGAGAGAGAAAGAGAGAAAGAGTCAGATGTACACAAACAGAGAGGGAGCAGAGAACAGATGTACAGACGCTGAGACACACTGACAAACACAGAGACTGGGGACAACACAGACCTGCAAGGACCTTCTTCTGCTCCAACTTCAGGCAAAGGAGCTTAGAAAAGTTGCTTCGAAAGATAGATAGACCTTCAAAAAGGAGGGAGTAAGAGAGAGAGAGAGAGAGAGAGAAACAAAAGTGAGATAGAGGGAGAGAAAGCAGGAGAGAGGGATTCTACACAGAGTGCAGAAGTCCTGTCAGGAGATTAGTAGGCCACCCAAGGAGTGCAAAGGAGCAGAGAGGCACAAGGCAGACGGCGCTGTCCTCTGAAACATGCGGTGAAATGCGGCGCAGTGCTCCTGAAGGACCGAGCGGAGCTGCCGGGAAGGGGGCCCAGCTGGACCGGGGCAGAAGCCAGGGGGGTCGCAGGGTGGGGGTCCATGAGGAAGGAGAGACGGCAGGACGAGGTGGCTCGGCGCGGATTGTACACTGCACCGGTTGCGGGGCGGGGGTGAGGGGGGCAGGGCCCTGCTGACATGGCCCGCTATGTGCTATGCTGGGGGGGTGGGGCTTTGGAGGACAGCTACCTGTACGCTCCCTATCCAGCGACATACAGGTGAGTACCAGGAGCATCGACCTCACCTGTTGTGGTCTGGGTAACTAGTTGGTTTATAGGCTGGCAAAATAGACTACTATTATGCCTCACAAACTACCAACCTCTATCAACTACATTACTATATCTCATCAGATATAATAGCATCAGCATTACAGAGTGTAGGTGTAATGGAGGAAACCTATATGCTGTATGGAAAGTGTGGTTAAGACATTGCATGCTCACAATGTCTTCCAAAATGCCCAGGTTAAACAGAAGGTTACTTACTGTGAGAGCATTATAAGATCAGTACTCACGCTGGACTTAGGGGATGGGCATGACTCACTGGTGCTTTTATAAAGGGCAATCCCCGGGCCTAGTTTGAGCTGAAGGAATGAGCAATGATAACAGAATCCCACATATTTGTGTACTGAAGTAGCACATTCCTCAGTGGTCAATCTCTTCTCAGCTGTAGTAATACTTTTCAGCTTGGAAAAGGCTCCCCTGGACATTTTCTTTCAGAAGTCTCTGAAGAGTCTCTATCCTTGGGCAAAGACTGCCCAAATCTCTGAATCCTCGGTTCAATTAAATAGATGACTCACTCAAGCTTAAGCATCATTTGGCCTGTGTGTGTTTTTTACCCTTGGAGGGAAATGTTGCTGGTAAGAGGCAGCCTCACTATCGTCACCTGTACTGGGTGTCCTTAGGTATTAGTGGAGTCATTCCTGCCTTGTGTGTGTCTGTGTCTCTCTTTCTCTCTCTCTTGATGGTGACACCCTAGAGGTGTGATGCATTCCTCAGTAACCATGGCACCTTTGTCTAAAATGCCTGTATACAAATGAAGATTCCATCTATTTACCCACTGCTAGCATCATCGTCTCGTCATTGACCCATTGGAGCATTACTATGTGGGTAGTTCTTGTTCTGGCTTTTCAGCCAGTCCCTTGAAAGGGCGTGGATGTTATTCTGTCTACACTCTTGTGAATAGCTACAAAATACTTGTTTTCACTCTGCAGTAGTGGTGACTGTGAACTTGTGAACTGCCTTCTGCTCCTTGGGTTGGACTTTGCTCACTGGGTATGCTGAATCTAACAGGCTCTTTGAAGAGGACGGAAAACTGGAGGAAACTTGCGTCTGACACTCCCTCGGCATGGCTAACTGTAGAGGAATGTTCGTGTCTACCCTCGGAACCCCGATGGAAAGTTCTTTTCTTTCCCTGTTCATTTTCCTTCTGTTGAAAGAGAGGAGCACAAAACCATTGTTTTAAGAATAAACAAACCAGCCCCCCCTTTGAAACTCTCCCTCCCTCCTTTCCCTCCTCCTCCTAAGTTGGACTATCCAGTTGGGAAAGAGGTGACTAATGCGAGATCCTTTTGGAGCAAACCATGCGGGTAATAGTGAGGGGTGTTTAGGGTTGTGGATTCATGTGTTGTCTACGCACCTGAAGGAATGCCGGTGAGGAGAGAAGTGGACAAACAAGACCGGTGTTCAGTCTATTAAAAAACTGGCCATGTTGTTTGTGAGGTAGGCCTGGTTCTTTCCGACTCATTCCACTTGTGCAGTTTCTACACTCTGTCTTGGCAAGACTATTTGGAACTTTGTTTATGGGAAAGCCAGCTTTGCATACTCTCTGTGAGTATTGAATGTCAGCTGTTCTACTTTCCTCCGCTTAGAGAAGGTTTGACTTCAGATGACAAGGTGATAACTCTTCTGTGTTTACTAATATATGCTGTACTGTAACACTGTATCTGCATTAATTACCATTTTAAAGAATTATTCAAATGATAACTCAGATTCACATTATAACTGCAATCAGTATAACTTTTTAATTATTTTCCAGTCTTCTGATGTGAGAGAGAACTTAATGCGAGAAGTGTAACCTGAAATAGGAACTAAAGAGTTCTGGCAGGGGGTCCTATTTGGGTCACAGAAAGAAATGTTTATAGTTGCCTGCCATAAATAATAAGCCTGGAGAAAGGAAACGGCAGTTGTGGAGCACAAATAAACTCCCCCATCTGTTACGTATGAACACTGCACTCAACAGCAAACCACACTACCAAAAGTGTGACAGGTCCCAAGGCACCAATTGCTTCTGCTGTAGGTGAAAAGGTTATAATGAATTATATCCCTGAGATGTGTGATGGATATAGCACCATCTATTCATGCTACTCTGGGTTGAATATTAATATCAATATACCTATGCAGTATGCCTGGCTATCTGTGATGCTTTTAGGCTAGAGTTGTACTGTATATTCTGGCTGTACTTTATAAGTATAAGTATATATACTCTTTTGATCCCGTGAGAGAAATTTGGTCTCTGCATTTTTCCCAATCCGTGAATTAGTGAAACACATACAGCACACACTAATCCCGGCGTAGTGAGCTGCCTGCTTCAACAGCGGCGCTCGGGGAGCAGTGTGGGGTTAGGTGCCTTGCTGAAGGGCACTTCAGCCGTGGCCCACTGGTCAGGGCTCGAACCGGCAACCCTTTCTTGCTGTACTGTATTCTTGCTATTGAATATGAATGCATGTATGAGGAATGTATCGCCTCTTTCCTGTTGTATATGGATATGATATAATGTGGATTACAAGTGTCCCGATTGGCACTGTAAAAGACAACCCAACGTCTGTAACAGCTTGACAGAAACCAGAAGCAATCAGTGAC
Organism: Alosa pseudoharengus; assembly: GCF_046254945.1. Taxonomy (NCBI): domain Eukaryota; kingdom Metazoa; phylum Chordata; class Actinopteri; order Clupeiformes; family Clupeidae; genus Alosa; species Alosa pseudoharengus. Next base: position 21,782,103 of record NW_027468620.1, on the reverse strand, counting down.
ATGTTTTTTATGTTTCTATTCAACTTTCAGAAATTCCATGTCATGCAGGGCAGCAGCAGAAGAAAATTTATCAGATGTAGCGTAAGGTCCTATAAGGCCAAAACTCACCAGAGTATAAGGTCCTATATGGCATGGATGACACTGGGCACTAAAATAAGGCTCTCACACAGCAAACATGTTTGCTTACTATTCCGTATCCTCGAGCCCATATTTAGTTTTAGTATCCTTTACTCTCTTTCCTCCCCTATGTCATTCTTCATCACAACACTCTAATGCAACATGATACACTGCATTACGTCACATTGTTGTCCTCATTCCTGTGAATCTCTCAAATTCACAGGAAAACTGTATTGGCAACTGCTATTGAACAAAATGTTGGACCAGTTGGAGGCAGGAGACACAAGTCAAACAATAGCTGGTTCAAGACAAACAATAGCTGGTCCTTTCATCTCCTTCAAAGGGTCAAAACACATGACTCGTCAAGACCTGATGATCAAGTCTTCATATTCTCTCAGTTCAATTGTTGTAAAAGCCTATTTGGGACATTTTCTACCTATAGTAAAAAACAGATGCCTTTCTCATATGTGCTGACCTATAAGACATACACAAAAACTCCCGCTAACTGCAGAGTTCGCATCCCTATGTCCCTATACACAAACTAACACTATGTCTACATTTCTAACATAAACATCTGGTGGTCTGCACTCTACAGAGAGAAGCCATGCCTTCACATCCCGGAGTCGGATCCCGAGGTGGCCGAGCGACTCGCCCTGGGGAGTCCAGACAACCTGTCCAATGGGAACAAGGCCGATCTGGAGGCAGCCAAGAGGCTGGCCAAGCGCCTCTACAAGCTCGACGGCTTCAGGAAGTCCGACGTTGCCAGGCACCTTGGCAAAAAGTACGAGTTTGCAAGTGGTGAATGACAAAGAGAATAGAAGGAACACCTACCTGGAGTGAGCTGAAAAAAAAGCTGAAATGCTTTGTTATGGCATTGCTTGTGATACTTTACTTTGTTAATCAGTGCTTTGTTAAAACTGATACAAAATGAAAAGCTGCACATATTGTGATTAGCTTTTTATTATTTTGTATCTTAAAGCCCTGTAGAAAATCCTCCATCATGTATTAAAATCCATCATCATGTACTAAAAGTCTAATTCAAGATTATGCCAGCTACCCAGAAGGCATAGTGTCCTGAGGCAGTTCTGTTTGATTACACTGTCCCAAGAGCTTACTTGAAACTGTACTGGACATCACAGTTTTGCTCAAGGCATCAACTCAACTCTGTGTGCAGTTGAGGATGCTTTGTTTAGATTTAGCTCGCAGTTGAATTGTGCTGATCTCTCTTTTTTCATGACCTTCTGCAGCAATGACTTCAGCCAAATGGTGGCAGAGGAGTATCTAAGTTTCTTCAACTTCACAGGGATGACAGTGGACCAGGCACTGAGGTGAGACTTTAAAGCAACACCAAAGATTTTTTTGTACCTTAAAATAATGTTTCCAAAATTGTTTCCGTGGTTCATCAACTCGCAACAGGGTGAACGGCACTACTGCATTCGCTCCGCGGCCCTCTATCGGCTATAACCGCACTATGTAAGTTTGCCAGATCGGGTAGCGGATCTGTAGTTCAATGGAATGAGACATAAGAAACTACAAATTTGACTTGCATGATGTCGCAATACATCGTAATTTCATAAAATCATGCGACATATTCTACCTTGTCTATGGACATCGTTATTTGCAAAGCCGTTGCTGGATAAACAAATATCGTGCATGCGACAGAGGAAAAGTTCTTTGGTGTTGCTTTAACAACCCAACATGTCTATCTGACATTTTTTGCACCCAATAATGAAATAAGATTTGGTGCAAAATAATCATATTATGTAATATTTATAAAAAATCATATAAAATAATGTGAACAATTTTCTTTGTTAAATGGTTCAATAATTATGAAGATGGAATGTTCTAAGCATTGTCATAGTGTATAAGAAGCCGTATAAATAGGTACAGAACATGGTGTTTTGTGTACGTTTCTGTGGGGTTTGATTTGTACTTCCTGCCTGTCTCTGTGTCTCAGGGCCTTTCTGAAGGAGTTTGCCCTAATGGGGGAGACACAGGAGCGAGAGCGGGTGCTTTCTCACTTTTCCAAAAGATATCTCCAGTGCAATCCTAACACCATTCCCAATGAAGGCGAGTTAATTAGGAATCAACAAGTTTGCCTGTGTACTGTAGAGTAGGCAACTGAATTCTGTTGCAGTACCATGATTGAACATGTGGTGGTGCCCTAATACTCACTTTCTGATGGGATGCTTTTCTCTTGTTGTGTTTTAGATAGCGTCCACACTCTGACCTGTGCACTGATGCTGCTCAACACAGACCTGCATGGCCATGTGAGTTTCAAACTTACAGGAAACGTTCAAGTCTTTTGGAAAGGACACATTTGTGAATGAACTGCTGTAGCAGTCATATATTAAAGGGCTCTTAATATGTCCTGGATCCTTTTCAAGAGCCATTCTTTTTTTCTATCCACATTCCAACTACATTGCAATATACTTTAAAATGGAATGAAAAGTAACTTCAAGTTCATATGAACAAACAACATCACTTAAAGCATATTTCAGAGTCACTGTCACTGTTTCAGAGTCAGTCCTGTATGGTGTTGACATTTCAACAACATTTAATTATGCAGTTTAATAACAAAATAACATACATAAGACACATTTTTTTATGTTTTTGTTTGACATTTTAGCACCAGAAAAGCATTGTTGTCATCTCTCTCTCTCTCTCTCTCTCTCTGTGTGTGTGTGTGTGTGCGTGTGCGTGTGCGTGTGTGTGTGTTTTTTCACTTTGCAGAACATTGGGAAGAGGATGTCCTGCATGCAGTTCATTGGCAACCTGGAAGGGTTAAATGATGGACAGGATTTCCCAAGAGAGCTTCTCAAGGTGTGGGACACACACACACACACACACACACACACACACACACACACACACACACACACACACACACAGAGAGAGAGCGAGAGAGCAAGAGAGAGAGCGAGAGAGAGAGAGAGAGAGAGAGGGAGAGAGAGAGAGAAGCACTTACATATTTCAATATAAGCTTATATATTTCCTTTATGCAAAGGTACAGTTTGTGTGATTATACATTTCATATTGGTGTATCAGTACAGTATATCTGTCCTATATGGTTTCAAAATTAAGTAACTACTCAATTTTTTGCCACCTCGTTCAGAGGGAGCTGTCTTGCATTTGCCCTTTGGATTAATGATGTAGAGATAGAGAGTCAGAGATATATAGAGACAGTGGTCTAGTTGGGGTATAAACTGGGGCACTCACTAGATGATGGGTGGGTGTTCAGACATCCCTACTGACCTACAGAACAACTATAAAGTAGGGCTGGAGAAACTTGATTTAATGGATGTTTGAAGGCATGTTATTTGCAGTTAATCAGTTGACAAGGCGCAGAGTTCCAAATAAATCATCTGAAACTTCCAGCCTTGTGTTCGGTCAAGGACGCTTGGTTTACTAAAGCGGGCGGTGCGATTTTTAAATTTAGTGCCGCACCTGATTACATCCTTAACATAGAGCACACTGGCATGCACGCAAGCTTTTAAACTCCTTCCTGTGACCAGAAACCCCTCCAGCAAACACCACAGATGCTCCGAACAGATCAAGCACACTGCTGTCGCTAGGGAGACAGATTTGTTTTCACTGGCAATTGATACTGATGTGTTTATGAACTTTGAAATGATATGTTATGGTTTATATATGGGTTTGTAATGTCTTATTATTCTCAAAGTTGACGCTTTTTAATCAACTGTGGTTTTGGAAGTAACCACACGCATACATAGACACATACATGCATGTGTATACTCGCATGCACACACATACACACACACACACACACACACACACACACACACACACACACACACACACACACACACACACACACACACACACACACACACACACACACACACACAAACAAACACATGCACACACATAGTACACCACACAATCTTTCTTTCTCTCTTTCTCTCTCTCTCACACATGTACAGTACACACACGTACACAGGAAGTGACTCGTTTGTTGCTATGTGTTACCTCTGAGCACTCTCACCACATGAGTCGGATGACAACACCTTCACTGTTCTGTGGAAATGTGCTATATAATCAGAACCTCTCAAGCCCTTTCCCTCCCACTCTCTCTCTCTCTCTCTCTCTCTCTCTCTCTTTCTCTCTGTCTCTCTCTCTTCTCGTTTTCTCACCCTAACTTCATGCCTTAGACCCTTCCCTATGAACACCATCACCTCCCACTGCTTTATCTCTCTCCTCTCTCTGTCTTTTAAACACACACAATACATACACACACACACACACACACACACACACACACACACACACACACACACACACACACACACACACACTTTCTCACACTCTCTCAGACACATACACATACACACACAAACACACACAAACCAACACACAGACACACACACACACACACACACACACACACACACACACACACACACATATACATGCATATTGTATCACCCAGTGGGCTGCTGAAACCCTCCCTCCAGCAGCTGGTGTTCAGTTTAGTCCTCAAGTTTCACGTCTGAGCCTCTTCAGCATGTGTCTCAATCGCCTCCTCTCCCTCCACCTCCCCATCTCTCTCCTTCCCTTAACCCCCCCCCCCCCCACCTCCTTCTCTCTATATATTTATCATCTCACTCCCTCTCTGACATGACTGCACTCCTCCTCTCCTCCCCTTGTCCATGCGCTGCCTCCCTCCTCTCCGCTTAACGTCCACCCACCTTTGGCTGAGCTCCACTCAGCTGCCCTGCCTCCCACAGAGATGGACAACTGATTTTATTCTCCTCCGGCACCTCTCTCCCTCTATCTCTTACGTCCTTTTACTCTCTTTTACTCTCTCCTTCACTTTTTCTGTTTTGCTCTCTTTATCTCTCTTTATCTCTCTCACTGTTTCTTACTCTATCACTCTCTTTTGTTGTAAACTATTCATATGTTCTCTCTGGAATATTCTAGAGCTTCCCATCTAAACCCCTCCCCCAGCCTCTAATCTATATCACCACCTACGGTACATCACCAGATCTCTCCCTCATCAGCATAAATCTCCTACAGCTCATACTCCACCTATACATATCTCTTTTCTGTGTCTCTCAGTCTTTCTTTTTTCTCTTTTATATTCCGTTTGCTGGGTGTTTGTCTCATTCATTTTTACATCTCTCTCTCTCTTTCTCTCTCTCTCTCTCTGTCTCTCTCCGTCTCTCTCTGTCTCCATCCTCTTGATATGTCTGATCACTTCATGAATGCATAATTTTGGGTGTTGGGGATAAAATGGAATGTCTGTGTGTGTGTGTGTGTGTGTGTGTGTGTGTGTGTGTGTGTGTGTGTGTGTGTGTGTGTGTGTGTGTGTGTGTGTGTGTGTGTGTGTGTTTGAGCCTGATGTACCTTATGGAGTGGCACAACAGGTGAGGAATGGCAGTTGTGGTGGTGGAAGGTGCTCGGTTCTGTGCTGGGGGCTGTGGTTGTGTCCAGCTGGTGATGAGATGGTTCTCTTGGGGATTAACCGAGAGGGGGTGAGAGGGAGGACATGGCTCTCAGCAAATAGCAAATGAGAGTTTGAGTTTGACTGCTGCACAGACCCCCTGCTGTGTAGAGATTTTTGTCATGGTATTATCATAAAGGCGTTGCAAATCTCTCTTCTCTTTCCATCTCTCCCTCTCTGTCTCTCTCGCTCTCTTTCTCTTTATCTCTCTTTTACTCTGACTCCCTTCCTCTGTCCATTCTGTTCTATTTCACTCTCTGGTTTCAGTTTAATCCACATTTACATATGACTTGTGAATTGTGGCAAAGCATTATCTGTGGTGGCACCGCATATGTCTCTGATTGCTTGATGAACTACATGTATATGATGATCAAGTGTGCCTGATCACCCTGCTCTAATGTGCTCCAAGCATATGGTGCTGAAGACATTATGCAGGTACCCATAATTCATATGCACAGAATCTGCTTTTTGTTCAAAGGGGCCGATTTTAGTTTACAGCTCCGTTCCAAATGAATTATGCATCAGCCTGCAATGTTTTAAACATTTTAATTGCTAACCATCCTATACTGTGTTTACTGTATGTTGCATCAAGGACTACAGCACTGAGAATTGGGTGGAAGTTGAACACTAGTCAACGCAGTGGTATTCATATTGCACAGCTCTTGCCAAAGTGTTGCTTATTTGCGCACAACTACCATGCACAAGTGGCAAGCAGTGAATAATTGGCGGGAAGCGGTGGAACTGCCAAAGGGCTCTGGAGTGACTGTCTGTCACAGTCTAGCGCGCGCTGCTTACCCTTTCTGTGTGCAAGGGGAGAGGGGAGAACAGCAGCAGCAGGAAGCCTTGGCGCTGGGACACCAGAGAGAGACAGCCCTGGCACACTGGGCAGATTCAGAGGAAGGAGGTCACATTTGATTAAAGGCTTTCTACAGGGTGCTGCTGAGTCCCTGAGCTGTCTAGAAGAGCAGAGGGAAAGAGAGAGAGAGGGAGAGGGGGAGTGAGAATCTTAAAAAATAAAGAAAAGAGAAGACAGTAGAGGAGAGGAGAGGAGAGGAGAGGGGAAAGAGGAGAGGAGAGAGGAAACAGGGGAAGGAAGGAGAGGAATGGAGAGGAGAGGGGATACAGTAGAGGATAGAAGAGGAGAGGATAGAAGAGAGAAGCGGAAGAGAGCAGGAGAGTCAGGATTAACAGGAGGAGGGTGGGAGAAGCAGAGAGGGGCAGAGTGCAAATTATACAGGATTGAGCATGCAGATAAGATCAGCCATTCAAATGTGTTCAGATACATTTGGCCGTTTCCAAAAATAAATCATTGCACTAAATGAGCAATCCGGCTCTCTCTCTCTCACTCTCTTATTCTCTCGATCTCTCTTTCTCACTCTCTCATTCTCTCTCTCTCTCTCTCTCTCTGTCTCTCTCTCTCTCTCTCTCTCTCTCTCTCCATCCCCTGAACCGTGCCCTGACTCCCTGCCAGCCAGCCTGTCTTTACATAAACATTTCACCTACACACAGGCATGTAGTTGAGGATCCCACGATCCGCCGCTCTCTCACAGCGCTTTCACAGCCCCCTCAATGGAGGGAGGAAGAGCAGAGCAACAGGTAAAAATGCCTCTCTCCGCACTGGAAAACACCACAGCGGCGGCCCGTCTCCTGGGCAACGGTCAAACCCGTGCAGGGAGACCCGTGGGAGGGACACCTGTGAGAAAGAGGCTGTGGTCTAAGCAGGGCCGGACGTGGACGAGGAGGAGGAGGAGGAGGAATAGAGCCATGCTCTCTGGGATATGATTGACACTTCAAGGGAGGAGGGATTAGAGGGAAAAGTGGCGGCTGCGATTCGCTGCTCCCGCTGAAAAGAAATGCGCATTGAGTGAGCGGGAGAGGGAGGTGGTAAGATACGGAGGGAGGGTGTATGTGTGTGTGTGTGTGTGGGGGGGGGGGGGGGGGGGTGAGAGCGGGAGAGTAGGGAAGAGGGAGGGCGAGCATACTCAGTCCTCATTAGATGCTTTGCACTGTGAGCCTGACCATTTTGTTCTCCGGTGACACGGCAGTGCGAGAGTGTGTGACACAGAGAGAGAGAGAGAGAGAGAGAGAGAGAGAAGGAGAAGGAGAACGGATCCTGAGCGTGCACCACACAAAAGGAGCAGGCGAACGGACGAAAGACAGAAGCAGCTGTGGAGAGAGAAAAAGAACCTTTTGTTCCCTCGCTGGAATAATCTCTGGGCTTCCACTTCCACTGCTGGAGAGGAGAGCAGAAGCGAGGAGAGGAAAGTGTTTTTGGGCAACTTAGTGGACAGGAGAAGTGGAGACGCAGCTGTTGTAAGTTTAGCATGCCCAAGGTGGGGAGGTGGGTCCACTGAGGGGGAGCAGAGGGATCCCTGCCCGGACCTCCCGAGCCACGGCACCTGACAGCCTGATCAATACACGCTCCATCACCTTGAAGGTCTCGCTCTCAGTCTTGTTGGCATCTTCTCTGTCCCTATGTGTGTGTGTGTGTGTGTGTGTAAGACAGAGAGAGAGAGAGGAGAGTCCATGTGTTTGTATGTGTGTGTTTCTGTCTTTGTCCCAGAGGAAGATGCGGTGTGACATCAGTTGAAAGGGGGAATTTTCTAGGGGGTGCTACTGAGTGGGTGACACATCTCGGGAAGACCATGAGACTCTGAGATCATTACTCGTTAGTAGCGATTCCAATGCCCAGGTCTGCAGTGCATTAGAGAAGTTGTTCAACTTGCGTTTCTGCGTGATGAGAAAGACATGTGGTCACCAGTGTTCTTACTGAGAATGAGAGGCAGTCGAGAGATTCTTCTGCGTGTTCTGCTAGACACGGAGTGGAAAGTTTTGTCGGGGAAAATGGTGGAAGAGGATCCTCGCAACACCTCACTCCTTCGTTTGCATGAGAAGTAGCAGTGGATGCATCACGCCCAAAGTCCTCTGTGTGGGCTTGAATCACATGTCACACTTTCCACCATGCCCCGAGGACGACTCGACAGCAACTGTTTAGCACAGCCACCGAGACACTGAGACATCTGCTGGGTGCGTTGCTTGGGGATGTCTTCGGAAAAGAAGGTTCAAAACTTTCAAAATAATCCCCAAATTTTTTTTCTTTTTTAAAAAAAACACAAAAACTAAAAAAGGGATACAAGGAGCTTGAATCACCTCAAACTTTACTGTAACTCCTCCAGAAGTTTGGAGCCCATTTTGAGTTGATTGTGAACCCTGCCACACCTCATCATGATCGGGCTGAACAGCATCCACTCCACTGGGCGTCTCCGCTCGCGATCGCTGTGCTCGGTCCGCTGCGGGCGAGATTTCAGGGTCATGGACCCGTTCAACTACACCAAGGCCCCACGCTCACGCTCACTCAAGCCTCTGGCTTTTCCTGACCTTCTTGGGAAGATCCAGGATGGGCAAAACCACCCACAGACGCGTAGGAAGAAGGTACCTTCTGCATGCATGAGAACACACAGATGTTATGAGATGTTTTGTCCTCCATATTGGAGGTTTTTTGGTCTTTTAAGTAGTGGGCATCTCTGGATGTTTGCTTCTACTTTGGGGATTGGGTCAATAATGTGTTAGTTTTGGTGGTTGTTGGAGGGTGAAAATAAAGACACTTCATTCTTTCAACTTGAAGGTGTTGGATGCTGGATCAGATTGTGCTTTTATATGTTTTTGTGTTGTACAGTATATGTGATTTATTTAAATGATTATTATTTGGATGATGCAAGATGAAAGTGGCCACTCGATTCACTGAGTGAATCAAACTATTATTAGCTATTTGAAGTATGAATTTCAGTCCATTCTGCCACCCATATAACACAATCAGACTCTCTTTCTCTCTTTCTCTCTCTCTCTCACACACACACACACACACACACACAAACACACACAGAGCATCAATCATGCATACACAAAACTAGGCCACACACACATGCAAACATGCAGTGGAGATCACTGAATATCACAATGTTCACCAGTGTTATGTTTGTCTCCACAGGCATTGTACCACTCTATCAAGAATGAGAAGTTGCAATGGACCATGTAAGTTTCACAATATATCTCAAACACATGTAACTCCACTGATTGTTATGTTTAGGTATGTTTTTCCTCTTTTGTTATAGATCAGTGAATCATTTTTGAAGTATTTAGATTTTGAGCTTCAACCATATACCCTTAAGAAATCTATTCAAGGAATGGATAAGATAGGATAACACATGTAGTGAACTATCAACAAACAATGTAAATGCTGAAGAGGTGAATCTGGATAGGTAGTCTCTCTCTTTCTCTTTCTCTTTATCTCTCTCTGTGTCTATATGTGTGTGTGTGTGTGTGTGTGTGTGTGTGTGTGTGTGGGTGTAGTGAACTATTGGCAAACAATGTAAATGCTGAAGAGGTGAATTTGGATCGGTAGTCTCTCTCTCTCTCTCTCTCTCTCTCTCTCTCTCTCTCTCTCTCTCTGTGTGTGTGTGTGTGTGTGTGATTGCTTGTGCGTGTTGAGGGCCTGTGCTGTGGACCCTCTGATGCCCTGAGCCCCTCATTTAGACTTTGGCTTTCCAGACATTGTTGCCATGGCTACAGCTCCCCAGTTGCCTCACTGTAATTACAGGTTGGAGTCTCTCACTGGCGAGGACGTTCACTCACACTCACACACATACTGTACATGCAGACACACTCTCCTTCTCAATGCAAACAAATCAACTCATACATACACACACAAACACACACACACACACACACACACACATATTTATCTGCAAACAAACATGCGGATTCTTTTACCAACACAAGCTCACACATACAGTATATGGGTCATTACTTCTATCCCAGTGTGTTCCCTGTGTGTGCTATTTCATTCACAGCAATACAACAATAATACACAAACACACATCAAAGCATGCAGGTACACAAACAAACACTCTTTCTCTCTCACTGCACACACACACACACACACACAGTCCTCATACACACACACTCGCACGCGCACACACACACACAAACATACACACACACTCGCACGCACATGCGCACAGATGGTGTACATCCACATACTGTACTCCGCTGTGCTGTGCTTGTGCTGTGCTGTGCTGTGCTGCGCTGTGCCGCACGGCCTGAGGGCTTTGGGGCTTCTGAGCGCGAGCAGTGGGAGCGCCGTCTCCTCTCCTTTATTCTGCTATTCTCTTTCATTCAGGCGCGCCACTTTAATCTGTCTCGGCCCTGCACCCTACTTCTTTACTGGTCTCTCTCTCTCTCTCTCTCTCTCTCTCTCTCTCCATCTTTGTTTCTCTCTTTCTCTCTCCATCTCTTTGTTTCTCTCTTTCTCTCTCTCTCTCTTCATCTCTCCCTTTCTCTGGCTACCTCCATCCTATTCTGCTAGGCTGCCTCTCCTTCTCCATCCTCTCTCCTCTCTATCCAACACCTTTTCATTTCACTTCCCATATGGTCACTTTGGGAGTGTGATGTATGCCTCTCTCCATTTTGTCCATCCATTTATACAATCATCCATGCATCCATCTATCCATCCAACTGTCTTTCAGGACATCTATCTATCTGTTCATCCATCCATCCATATATTCATCTATCCACTCATTCATTCATCCACCCACCTATCTATCTATCCATCCATCTAACTCTGTCCCCTCCTCATACAGTATTTCTGTTTCTTACTTTTCTTTCATATATTTTTTTCCATACAGTTACTCCCACAGTTATGCATTTCTTTCTTTCTATGTCCAACTCTCCACTCCTCCACCCATCTGTGTTTCCCTTTCTCATTCTCTCGTTCTCCTCGACGCTCACAGAAAGGCCAGCAGTTACCAAGCAACAGATGAGAGAGCAGATGAGAGTGCTCGGTGCCTTATATGTCTTACACAGTGATGGAGACTGTCACCAAGAGGGCCTTAAAGATGCGGTCCCTCCAGGGTGTCCTACCCCTACAGGCTACCCCATTAAGGCTGAGATGAGAGCTTTTATAGATTAGGACCTCCGTGCGTTGCATTCATTCAACATTCTGGGGGCATTTTTCTCCTTCAATCCATTTTCCCATATCCCCTCTATGACATCTGCTTTCTAGAACTTGCACATGAAGGGTTTTGTCGAACCAGTCAGGACGGAGAGATAGAGAGAAAAAGAAAGAAAGAGAGAGACTGAAATGAAGACAGAGGTTGTGGACTGCTAACTCAGTGACCTGACAAATAGATTTCCCTTGATGGTGGCAGTGGCATAGATATGAAGAGCATTTAGGAAATATTTTATTCATATCTGCACAGAGGGTCATTGGAGGATGTGTCAGGGGAACACTGCTTGACCGGATTTGTGCAGACATGACGGATTCAGACTCTGTCGTGCTGTGGGTGCAAGCCACTGCTGGATTTATTCAGATGCCGCCATCTCTCTCTCTCTCTGTCTCTCTCTCTCTCTCTCTCTCTCTCTCTCTCCATCTGTACGGGTGACTGGACCATGGTGAACCGTCAGAACACATTCCTGGAAATCTGAGCTGGTTTGAGAACTCTGAAATGAAATGCGCTTCTCAACCCAGACCTGACAATATCAACTAATGAGCAGAGAGAGAGGGGGGTGGGGTGGGGGTGGGAGAGGGAGAGAGAGAGAGGGAGAGAGAAAGAGAGAGAGGGGGGTGCAATCTCGGTGAGTGGCTAGGAAGAGATCACAGACTATTTAGACAAAGTCTGGGAACAAAGAGAGAACGGAGGAAAGAAAACGACACAAGGGCAAAGAGTGGAACAAGATTAAGTCAACCAGTGTAGGTCTCCACATTTATGGAGGAGACCTGTTCAAATGTGAATGGGAACAATCAGGTCTGCATCTCCCTTTTAAGCATTTTAAAACATATTACAGTAATTTTTAGAAAGTAATTGCAAAATTAGTGACCACAGCTATTCAGTGAATACAGTGGTTACAGGGCTTAGTGTCCTGATTATAAAAATAATCACCTGGGAATGTAGAAACTTATCACAATGCGAGGTCAATACAATTGCACCTGCATTTCCTCATCTAAAAGATGCTTCCCTGCTGTAATCCTTTGATGTTGCCATCCTCCGCAGAGACGAGGAGGAGCTGCGGAAGTCCTTCTCGGAGCTGGCTGAGAGCCGAACGGACTCTGCATCCCACACGATGAAGCGCATCAACAGCGGTGGCAACCTGCTGGTCAGCGTGGCCCAGCAGTCCAATGCCCAGCTCTACAAGAACGGCTTCCTTGTACGCAAGGTCCACGCCGACATCGATGGCAAACGGAGTGAGTTCCACTGACAGACAAAAGACCCTGAATTCAGGGTATATGGGGGCCCCTTGCTGCTTTTCAACTCATGACTCAAAAAACATGACGTGTTACTTTACTTTTATGTTCTGTTGTGCAGTCTGTATGGTATCTATCCCCATTTAAACTGACAAGCAGGTAATTGGCAGTAAAACTAAGGGCTATTCATAGGCGGGCTCATTCTCTCAGTTCCTAGGGAGAGCTGTTGCCATTGCTGTACTATGAGTCACCATAAATAAAAGAGTCTACTTACATACATGTACTTGGGGATGTAAATGTGTATTATCTTTCTCAGCTCCCCGAGGTAAACGAGGTTGGAAGTCATTCTACGCCATTTTGAAGGGCCTTGTTTTGTACCTGCAAAAGGTAAATGGCAATAAGGTAAAAAGGTTCAGTCCTCATAATCTTTCTCTCTCTCTCTCTCACTCTCTTTCTCTCTCTCACACACTCACACACGCACACAAAGACAGACACACACATACTTGATGTCTTAGTTATTAATTCCTCCCTACTCTGCTCTGTGTGAAAGGGAGAGTACCGGCCCGACAAGCTGACTGATGAGGACTTGAAGAATGCTGTGTCCATTCATCACGCGCTGGCCATGAAAGCAGCCGACTACAGCAAGAGGCCCAACGTCTTCTACCTGCGCACAGCCGACTGGAGGGTCTTCCTCTTTCAGGCCCCGTGAGTCTCTTGCCTCTCTATAAGGATAGCTCCAGTCTCTCTGATCCAGGATCAGCCTGATGTGTGTTAAAGACACAGTTAGTGATGCTTTATTCATAAACCATACAAAACACTTAGTATGATGTGACTTGCTTCAGATAATCACTTCAGTTTTCAATGTCAGACTAAACTGACTGTATTACTGACTGTTTTGCTCTCGAATAGGATTTAAAGGGAAACAAATAATGCAAAATGAACCGAAATTGACCAGGAGGCGGCCGTTAGAAGGCCGTTAGAAGCTATCCTCTAGAAGTCTCTTTGCAGACAGATGCCGAGCTGTGGATTGGCTCTGCGGCCTGAGTGTTGTTTAAATGCATGACTGGCACCGTTGGAAGAGCTCGGGGCTCAGACCTGGCCTGGCGTCTAGCTTCTCTGGGACACAGAGCCCGAGCGCAGCTCCAGTGGCTGCCCGCTGCCTAGTCCCACATAGCTCCACATAGCCCCCGCTGCTTTCAAGTCCTGCTGCTACTCACACGGAGCTGTTTGCTTATTCAAGCATCAGCAGAGGCACTAGCAGCAACTCCTCATGCATATTTTCTGGAACTGCTGGAAAGCACAGCTCACTCACCCTTTGTTAGTTTAGTACTGGGGAGCCTGTTAGAGACTCTATGAATTATTGTTCAATATGGTCACTAAATAAAGGGACATGGAGTCGGCCCTCCCTGCACAGTGCTGGACATTCATTCCCCAAGAATAACAAACAAACTCTCACACCAGTCAGTTCAGTGTCCGTCTATGAGCTTTATACTGCCAAGAATAGCCTTTCATCTCCTATCTGAAGTCTCCACACAGGGCTTTAGAAAGCTATTCTGGGATGAAGGAGTCCTCGTCTATCACATCACTGTACAGAGCCGACGAGCAGCCTGTCCTGTCCTGTCTGAGCAGCTCTCTCTCTCTCTCTCTCTCTCTCCCTCTCTCTCTTTCTCTCCTATCTCTATCTCTTTCTCTCTCTCTCTCTCTCTCTCTCTCTCTCTCTCTCTCTGCCGCTGGCAGGAACGCAGAGCAGATGCAGTCCTGGATCACACGCATAAACACAGTGGCGTCCATGTTCTCGGCCCCTCCCTTCCCAGCAGCCATTGGCTCCCAGAAAAAGTTCAGCCGACCTCTGCTGCCAGGATCGACCACAAAGCTCACTCAGGTAAGGCTCTACCTGGTTCTGACTATGTGTAGCGGGCTGAAGGGCTTTGGGTCTCTGACCAGTTTTGGGTGGCTGTTTGTTCTGCAAGTGGTAACAATGTAGCATTAACAGACATTTTGTCATTTTAGACATCTTAGATATGTTGTCATCTACCAAAAAACTTCAAATTAGATTTTTTTTGCATTAAATAATATGAAATAGTTTTTTTTAACGTCAAGATTGAAAATAAAATAATTTGGTGTGAGATATATTTTCTTATTATTTTCTTATGTTTCTTAAAATAATATAACGCAATATTATATGAAAATACATTCATAGAATGGTCGTAATTTTATTCTGGATTTTCAGTTGTTCTTTTCACAAAGATTAGTTGTCAGTTGATGGTAGTTTTAGGAGACCACTAGCTCAGAATTCTGCAGGTGCTGAACTAATATAACATTTAACTGTGACATTAGTAGCACTTAGCAACTAAGTTCACAGTCACTCACACATACTGATGATGTATCCCTATGAATAAAAGAAATGTACTGGAGCTTTTTATCAAGAAGAGGTTTCTTTGTCCACAGGAGGAGCAAGTCCAATCCCATGAAACACGATTTCGGGCGGTGTCTTTCGAGTTGACCGAACTGCGTACCGTTCCCCTAGATCGGAAGGTTAAAGGTCGTGAGCTGGAGGAACACAAGCAGCGGGAAGAGTATCTGGATTTTGAGGTGAGTTGGTCTCTCTCCTCACCACCCACTCCATGAATTCATGGTCATTTAAGTGAAGGCTATATTTCAGTGTGACTATTTTTCCCCACACTATGAGTAATTCATACATGACTTCAGTTCATGCATTATTCAGACACCAAAGTAGCTTCACAGGTTCAAGGTCACTCTCCAGTCCTAATTCACTAAACCCTTTATGAGGCCTAAAGACTTTTTCTGCCAACACATTTTAACTGTAATTTGTTTTCAATGGAATTTTTGGTTTCGTTGAAAGTTTGTTTGCCAAGTCTAAGACAAGGTTAAGCTATTTTTACTCATCAATTCATGCAACATACAATACACTAGCTGGAGAGTTTCCCCAGAATTTACATTATTATGATTGTTATTATATTGTTGTTATTGTTGTTATACTATTACTTTTATTTTTAATTGGATGTTTTATCATAATTGATACAATGCTACAATGTTAACGCATGTTTATTATTATTGTTAATTGTTATTCTGATGTTGGATGTTTGGATAATAGCATCTGCTTAGAACCATGACAACCATCTACACATCAGATCATAACTTAGAGCTTCCTTCCTGCTCTCTCTTCTCCTCCCCTGGCAGAAAACCCGTTACGGGACCTACGCCATGCTGCTGAGGGCCAAGATCCGCAGCGGCGAGTCGGACCTTGCCGCCTTCGAGGCGCGCCTCTTCGCCGACGGCGGGCTCCAGCGGGCCCACTCCAGCCCCACGCTGGCCCAGGAGACGTGCAGCAGCCAGGCCAGCAGCAGCAGCGCCGGCAGCGCCAGCGGGATTAGCGCCAGCGGGATTAGCGCGGGGGGCAGCAGCAGCGAGCGGAGCGGAGCAGCCGCCCGGAGCAGCGCCAGCGGCAGCAGCAGCAGCAAGCGGGGCAAGCGCTCCGAGGGACCGAGGCACAGCTACAGGAAGGCCGTCAAACAGTGAAGAGGATGCTTGTTGCTGGAGGGGGAGCCGGGGGGGTGGGGGTGGAAAAGAGGTTATGGATGGGCGGGCAGAGATGAGGGGGTGTGAGGAAAAGGAAGCCCTTGACCCACCACAACCTGTTTGACGGCTCACTAAAGAGGAGACAGATTTATGGGGTGGACCAGGTTGTGGTTACATCCTCGTGTGGCTGACTCGTCCATGCAGCATGTACTGTTCGCAGAAGGGAATGAGTAGTTTGGCCCAGTGACGGCTGGTCCTGGAGTAGAAGGTTGTTTAGAATGAAGGCAAATGGAGAAAAAAAAAAACTTTTTTTCTGGGGGAACATCACCAGCTTCAGATCGTTTTTTTTCCCCTTCTTTGTACATCTCTGGGGTTTGCATTTTCTTTCTGACAAACTCTTAAAAACAGAGAAGTTCATTTACTTTCTCCGAAGGCAACTAGGGGACTCTCTCCTGCCATGTATTTCTGAAGGTGCTTTAGGGCTATGAAATATTCATCCGTAAACCCTCAGACCAAACCTCTGGTACAGGACAAATCCCTCTTCACGGCACTTTTGTCGTCACAGTGTCTGAGCCATAAGTGACTCCTGGAGCCTACTGCTGCCTGCCATATAGTGGAGGATCGACGATGAGAGGGATGGACACTTTCTGTATTTTTGTTTTTACGCATGAGAAAAGTTCCAAAAATCTCATATCATTACTGGACTCTTCAAGCACAGTATCATAAGTCATTCAGACAAAAAAAACTCTTGACTGTATATTAGAAGTTTCTGAATGCATGGTTTAAAGCATGCTTATGATTTTGTCTGTTTGTCTGTCGTCTTCATTTCTTCCAGTGTTTGATTACCATGCTACAGTAGTGAAGAAATCTCTTTCCTGACTGACCGTTATGAATGTCAAAGTCAAACAGAAGTCCATAGGGAAGCAAACAGACAATGAAGTGATGAAGAGATGACTGTTCAGTGTGAATGCACACTGCTTTACTCCACATCCTGTGAATTGTATTTGTATATATATATGAAATCAATATAATAACTGCTAATGTTTTTATGAGCTGTGCTGAGCAAAATGTTTGGTCTACACAACTGGACCTTGGCAAAGCCAGTCTGTACTCAGGCTTTGTTGTTCACTGCTCACCCCTGCAATGGTAATGCTCAGCCAGCAGGCGATACTCTAGCCAATTTTAAATGGCTTCCGGTAGCTGTGCCTGGGTGTGTGTTTTTGGTGGCTTGAGCTACGCATAGTCCGCCAGTGGCTGGTTTCTGAGTAACTAATCTGAGTGTGATCAAAGAGAGTGACTCGAGGGCTCTGACATAGAAACACACTTGTTTTGCTCTGAAGGTAACTGGAAGGGTTACACTGTGAACAAAAAAGGGCAGACATTCACAAACAAGGCCTCATATATTGTCCTGGGCTAAATTAAATGAACCTCCAGACAGACAATCTCTCCTTTGACTTAACGGCAATGACTCCTAGAAGCACAAGGTCAGGTGTTGGTAGTGAGAAGCATTGCATACAGTATGCTTGTGTGGACCTTAAGGTTAGGTAGTGAACCTCTGAGGCACTTTAGATATTGTTATATTTAGGGTGTGCGTCAAAAGCTAAGAGATTTATTTATATAAATATATATATATATTTTTTTTTTTTGGACATGTATTGTTCATGTCTTGTTGAGTATTTGTAAGTACTATTAAAATGTATTGAATTTAAAGCAGTTTTATGTAAGGGTTTTTACTGGATACTGGTAAAATTATTCAAATGTAGTTTTGTTGCATCACATATTGCTACATGTTCATTATTTCTACTCTGTTATTTCTGTTGGTATGGTATGGGGATGCCCATATTAGTTGTATATACTGTGAATAACATGCTCTGATTGCTCGACAAGACTCTGTTACATTGTTTGTATGTTTTGAGAGCATAGCGACAGAATAAACACATTTTAAACAATGACAGATGTTTAGGATGATTCCAAACAACTGCAGTAAAACTGGTTTTAATTCTAGCACGGACATATAGATTAAGGTGTCTTATCTATTCCAGGAAGGGTCTGAGTAAGAAAGACCCTAATTTAGATAACAGGCAAACCTCAAAGTCAGGCAACAAGCTAAATGTCTTGTGAATAAACCAAAACTACTGTGTGCCACATGAAAAAACTGTGCTGACCAACCATATGTGGTTAGGATCTTATTCATGGTGTTAAATTGGCAAACAGTCATTAAACTATATTTAGTTCGACTTTAGACTTTGCACATCATTTAACTTGTTGCCCATGGAGCTTTATGTTACAACCAGATGAAAAGATGTGAATAGTGAGAGTCAATATATTAATTTATATCAACAAATGTTTTTTTTTTTTAGACACGTAAAGTTTAAGCAATCTGAGTAACAATTATACTGCTTCCAACACACAAAATGTCTACAGTCAAACCAACACTACTCCATTAAAACACTGCAACGACGCTAAAATATAATATAACAAATCATTAGTAAAATATGGTAAATCTGAGGTGAAGAAAAAAAGTTTATACAGTATAGATAACATATCATTAATATTAACAACCATGTCACCATTGAGGTTTTTACATTGTCTCATAGATATTAGCATTCACTGATATTGAAGTTAAGAAGTTCTCTCCAGCCATGTATTTCTGAAGGTGCTTTAGGGCTATGAAATATTCATCCATAAACCCTCAGACCAAACCGCTGGTACCGGACAAATTAGCATTCACTGATATTGCATATCCTATCAGTTAAGAAGTTGCCATGGCAGGAAGTTCGCCATCTTCGTCCTCAATCCCCTGACTGCCAAAGCCGCTGTCCACCGTTGTGTCCACTGGAGGAGGAAGGGAGGAGAGGAACCCGTTAAAGGCTGGACATGACAGCAGCACTCCAAATGATGTTCTAGATGCACTAATGTACTGGATTCAGTTAATCAAGGCTTTCAGAGTCACTATAATAATTATGTGCACTGCGAAAACGATGGTCCTGATGGACCTGAAAAACATGGTCGTGATGGACTTGAAAAACATGGTCCTGATGGACTTGAAAAACATGGTCGTGATGACCCCTTTTGCTGTCTGTACAGCTAATTGATTTTGTGCAGGCGTAGATTTAGGAGCATAATGGGATAACTGAAAGCGAGTGTGAATGTGTGCGTGTCAGAGAGAGAGAGATGGGCTGTGTGTGTGTGTGTGTGTGTGTGTGAGAGAGAGAGAGAGAGAGAGAGAAAGACATGGACAGTGTGTGTGTGTTTGTGTGTACGTGGCCCATACCTGTGCTCTGCTTATCTTCTCGGACCTGTGTCTGTCTCAGTAGTCTCACGCCCTCATTTATACCCAAAGACTGCAGGGCCTCCACCAGTCCCTCAACTGCACCTCCAGCCAGCTAGACACACACACACACACACACACACACACACACACACACACACACACACACACACACACACACAAAATTAAGCATTACAAACATGTCAAAACTCTTAGACAGGCTTACAAACACAAATACCAAAGGGCTGAACTCAACTTTTTTAAAACAGAAGCCCCCTCTCACTCACCTGGTAATTCTCTAGAAGGTTCTGACACGGTGATGGACTCTCCTGGTACAGGTGGGCCAAGGTGAGCATGCCCAGTTTCTCTGCCAGCTCTTTCCAGGGCACTCGGCTCTGGTCGAGGAGACCACACAGCTTCTCCATCATAGCCCCATCTAGTGGCTGACTGCTCCCTGCTTCACAGAGTTCAAAGAGAATCAGGGTTAGGGGGAGACACCAGACAGTTCCATGTAAAGCCATTTCAATATGGCGGAGTGATTGACTGTTGGAGATGGTTTGCTCACCGCTTTCCTCTGTGCTTGGTTTGGGTCTCTTGTTTGTGTGGGGACTAGTCTGAAGCCTGGAGATACTGTCGAGAATGTTTCTCACCTGGAGAGAGTTCAATAAAAGCTTATTCATTAGTCTCAGACTGGTAGGAAGTCTACTGAATGCCTGTCTTAATGTCTACTATGGTATACAGGTAGAAAAGCTCTGATTATGTATTCACTTTTCAAACCAAGTGTATGTTAGCATGAACTGGACCTCAAATTGCTTTGTCTTAAATACTCTGCTGAAAAATATTGTCAAGAGAGGCTGCTGAAAACCTTTCAATTAGTTATGAGAGTGTGACCACAGGCATGTTTACCTTTTGACATTTGGCCAGATCAAACGGTTTGTGTCCCCCTGCTGGTCTTTTACGTGGGTTTATTTGGATTCGTTCCAGGGAGGACGACACTGCTTGGACCTGTCCACCAATATCCTCCTCAGTCTGTCTGCTGTCTGCTGGTCTCACGCGTCTATCCTCCTCATCCTCGTCGGAGGAAGAGGAACTGAAGAAGAGTGGCTCGTCATTCTCCAGGCTTTTGTTGGCACCTGCAAGAGTACAGAGTTGTATTTCTTTTTCAGTCCAGGCTGCACAACGCACGACACTTTCGGTCTTACTCAGCTGTTCCTGTCTGAAGCTTAAAGCAAAAGCATGCAAATCTAACTAACCAACGTCAAGTTGCAGGTTAGCAACTTCAAGTTATTACATTTAGTAATCTTAAGAAATTCTCAAGCTGAATTTTCAATCTCAAACTCAAACTAGTTAGTCAGCTTGGCAAGTTCCTTATCTCCTGTGGGGAAGCACCCTTTCAGAGAGTCACAGATGCCTTCAAAGTTTAAAACAGCACAGACATGATAACAAGCAAAACTGTGAAGTATCTCACCTGCAGCAATAAGCATGGAACACAGAGGAGGGGAGCCCTGACTAGCAGCCAGGTGGAGGGGACTGTTTCCTCCAAACGTACAAACATTCACATCTGCCTTGAGCTAGAGGGAAGGAATGGACAAGCCCATTAGGAGAGGAGAGGAGAGGAGAGGAGAGGAGAGGAGAGGAGAGGAGAGTGAGGGGGTGCTTGTGAAACAGAGGCAACTGAATGTGATCTGGCTTGCGCACATTGTGGTGGGAACATACTGTACACTCATTCTGAAATTCCACAGAAAACCTCTCTGACGTACACACGTCCCTCAGGTTATAATAACACAACTATCTAAATAACTGAATTCAAATGAGCTCATTGTGTACATTTTAACTGTGCCCTCAATTAGAAACATGAATTTCACTGCTGTCGGATGGAAACTTTGTCTCTCCAAATCCATTCAATTTCAGGAAATTGAAAAAAAACTTGAATTTTTTAAGTAATCCAACCTTGCGTAATCAAATAAAATAAAAAAACACACAATTTGTCATCAGGTTCTGGATGCACTTTGGTATCACTACTCTTTGACTTGACAGTAATATAATTTTCCATTTCTGCCATTTCTCATATCACAAAATGACTCATCATCAGACCCATGTAAGAATCGCGAAGGCTTCAGCATCGACACAATGGGGTATTTAAACACAACATTGAATGAGGTGAAGGTTCATGCTCCAGCTTTCAAAAAGTACCTTACGGCTAACATCGTTTCAATAATGTAGCATATTGTTCAGAGGGCTGTGGAGCATTGACTACAAGAGTGTAGTAAAGCAGATGAGGCCAGTACCTCGGTGAGGAGCACACAGGCCACTTTGAAGAGGTTCTCCTTGACGGCCAGGTGCAGGGAGGTGCAGCCACTTTTCTGCTCCTGAGCGTTGATCTTGGACCCTGACTCAACCAGGAGTTTGAGGCAGCGCTCGCCTCCCCTCCTCACAGCCAGGTGCAGAGGGTAGAGGCCTGGGAGAGGAGAGAGAGAGAGAGAGAGAGACGGCCAATGGATGAGTAAAGCTTCACACACATGCTGGATCTATCCATCTATCTAATAGCACATAAAATTGAACACCTTTCCTATGTGAATCTGAAATGATCTCTGTCACTCTATCTATCTATGCATTTATCTATCTATCTACTTTTGCTTCAGGGAGGAAAACCAGCTGACAATGTTACATAGCAAACAGCACTACAGAAGGAAAACTAGCTAAAAACGAAAAGTTTTTTTAATGACAGACCAGAGCCAGCGCTCTGGGGGGGGGGGGTGTCTCCCTAGTATGACCAACACTTTTTTTTCTATTTTCACTAGTTTCTATTCTATTACTACTGTATTTCATGTAGATACGGTCTACTTTCTACTCACTGCTACACGCAGTGGCAGAGAACTCACACTTGGTGGTCAGGTAGGCATGTTGTTAGAATGTTAGAAAAACAGCTGGGGCTCTACACTCGTGGACATTACTCGTGGTTAGGCATTGATAGTACATTAGGCTATTAATTCATCAACTGTGACATAAAATGTCTATGCCGCCAAGCACAAAAAAGCACTTGTGCCCCCTTGGAAATACCAAATGCCCCCTCTGTTACTATACTCTGCAGCCGGGTCTGTGGCAGCCTATGAGTTCCATGTACACTCTCCCTCTCTCTCACCTGAGAAGTCAGCTGTGTTGACCAGGTGGGCGTGTCGCTCCCCTAGGTGTGTGAGCAGGAGACGAAGTATGACTTCGTCGCCACCGAGGGCGGCCAGGTGGACAACAGTACGTCCGTCCCGGTCCAGGAGCGAGGGGTCCGCCCCGACCCTCAGCAACAGCTCCACGACCCTCAACTGGCGGGTGATCACAGCCAGGTGCAGCGGCGACTGGCCAGAGAGAGAGAGAAAGAGACAGAAAGAGAGAGAGGGAGAGCGAGATAGATAGGGAGGGATAGAGAGAACATTAGGAATACATAACAGCACTCAACATCTGTATTTGAGTAGGAAGAGTAATGGATGGTAAGGATGTTTTGAAAGTTTTTTCTAACCCAAAAGATGATGCTATGACTTGCTATGGAGAACTGGGACAAGTATTTGTGTTACACTCTGCCTTTGTCGATCCATTTATTAACAGAGTATTAATGAGAGCATTTATGAGAAATGTCCTTTTTACCCTGTTTTTGTTTTGTAAAATATGCCTCTGTGCACTGTGTGGGTGGCCTCTCTTAGACTAAAAGCATGCACCCATGAATATGTCAACATGTAAACATGTTATGAAAGCAAAAATGGCATTTAATGAACTGGTGTTTTTTAATTGAGCTAGCTAATGGAATTATATGTGCACAGAAAAAAAAAGGCAGG
Organism: Alosa pseudoharengus; assembly: GCF_046254945.1. NCBI lineage: Eukaryota > Metazoa > Chordata > Actinopteri > Clupeiformes > Clupeidae > Alosa > Alosa pseudoharengus. The sequence goes on along the minus strand of NW_027468620.1, from coordinate 21,758,647 downwards.
AAGACTGGTGAACGAGCAGAGGGACTGTCTGTTTAGGAGTGTGTCCTCACCTGCCCCAGGTGGTTGAGTCTGTTGATGATGTTCTGCTGTGGGATGCCGACGATGGAGTGGAGCAGCTGCTGCACTACCGCCGGCTGCTGGTGGATAATAGCCAGATGCAGGGGCCTGGGGCCGCAACGACAACGCAAACAGCAACACGGTCAACAACAACACAACACATACACAAAAACAACCAGCACATCAAACAACAACAACAACAACAACAACAACAAACGCTGCACAGGCGTAAGAGATGTGAAGAAGAGGTGTTCACAAAGGCTGGACTCACGTGTCTCCGTTCTCGTCCTGCACCCCGCACAGGTGTCTCTGCACGGCCAGGAGGGGGCGCACGTCCCCGCTGCTGCAGTACTCCAGCAGAGCGCGCGCCGTGCGCTTGGCCGTGTACGTGGTTCTGTTCTGCAGGAACGCAGCTGCACGACACAGTAGAGGGACAGCACAGACTCAGTGTCGGTGACAGTAAACATGTCACGTACAGTTATCATGTGAACCGTGAAAAAAATATCTTCCCCTATTCCCCAAGATCACTTTATTGTAAAGCCAAGCTAAGATAATGGCATCATACAGTGAAAGAGGTGTAAATATGGAAATACAATTGGGAAAAAAATCTCATGTGTACACACACACAAAAAAAACATCTTAAGTGTAAATTATATCAACTACAGTATTTCAGGGTAAGTCTCAACTCAAGGCAATAGTAAGCCTGCAATACTGCAAAATCGATGTAACTACAGGTAACTCAGCCCAGCTCGGCTGCGGCGTGGCCCAGACCCTATCTGCGTGCCGTGGAAGCTTACCGATCTGGAGGAGCTGTTGCTGCACTGGAATGGGTGATGGGCTACTGGCTGCTGCTGCCTGCTGCTGCTGGACTGCCGATGTTTGATGCCCAGAGGAAGCAGACATGTGCAGCACTCCACCGCCACCGAACCCTCCACACCCGCCGCCATAGAAGCCCGGGCCATCCATCTGATGGTTGTAGCGGTTGTAGCCTGCAGAGTTTGGCCAGACATCTAAAGTAAGTGTCTGTTTAAAAATGTACTTTGTGTATTTCTAAGTGATGCATAGCAGAGAGCTCGGAAGAGCTTCACAAGATTTATGCAATAAAGAGATTTGGACTAGGACGCAGCCTGCAGAAGGATAAAAGTCAATATTCACTATGTTTTTTGGCTACATGGGACTGATGACGGTGAATGATGTGTGATGGAGTAGTGGTGGTGAGCTAGAGGTCCTGGTAGAACACCAGAAGGTTGTGAGTGCAATGCGATAGGCTCCCACCAGTGTGCACCTGAGCAAGGTTGCTCCAAAGGGACTGTCCCTGTAGTGAGTTCCCTGTAAGACGCTCTGGATAAGAGCCTCAATTAAATGACAATGGAATGTAATGTCTTGAGTCAAAAAGTGCCCACCTGCTCCACCTCCCATGCCTCCACCTGGGCCTCCGAATCCCCCGGCGCCTCTCCCCGAGCCGCCTGCCCCACCCTGGGGCCCAGGCCATGAGTCAAAGTGCGGGTGAGGCAGGGACTTTTGCCGTTTCCGTTCGACTTCCTCTTTATCTGAACAACACAGATGAAGCAGTGATAAAGAAAGAGAAAGAAAAGAAGAATGTGTTAAAAATGAGATCAGACTGACGTTTGAATGCTATATTTGTCACAAGCTTTAGCTTCTATATTACTAGAGCACGGCAAGGGAATGTGGAAGTTGCACTGAAATTTACCTTGAACTTGAGGCACATAGGTAAACTGTTTGGGTTCACTGCAATCTCCTCCTTTCTTCCTCTTTAGCTGCAGGAACACTGTAACTGCTCTGTCAATCTCTGTGCTGTGGTACGGTGGAGTCTTAAACACAATGGCATACTGCAAGCAGGTAAAGGAGAAAGACATAAGTCAGTTATACTGATATGATACTGAATGGAAACCAACATTTAGAAAACCACTCAAAGCCAAATACAGGAAGTCTACTATGCAATGCTCTATGCTGTGGTTAATTCCTAGATTCTATAAATGTGAACTGAAACAAATTAAGTTGATTTCACCTGCTCTTGCACTTTTATCCAGTTATCATTGCCATGTGACTATGAACCAAGTATGCGACAGAGGCGACTAGGGTTGTAACGGTACAATATTTTTTGTGGTATGATAACCAGTTCAGAAAATATCAGTTTCAAGGTTTCACATTTGTCTATAGTGTGTGTCTGTATGTCAAAGGTTACCGCACAGACAAAAAACACAGATACACAGAATTAGCCACCAACTGCAGAACCAGTGATTTAGGTAGGTCACAGCTGATAAACTCTTCAGAGAATGAGGTTTAATGCCAAACGTCTAAAAACGAAGACTAACCACAAAAACAGGTCTAATCACATAGGCTTGTTGACATTGATTCTGACACATAGATTGTACAAATAATTATAAATAATTGTATATAGGTATATAGGCATATATAAAACAGCAGTGTTTGTCTGGACCACTGATTAAATTGGATACTCAAATCAGTGTTGATGGTTGTAAAAATGCTTTTGTACAAAACATTAAAATACAGACAATGAAACAGAATTGAAAAAGCAGGTCAACACTATTAACAATTTGCCGATCACTGAATCCCTGTCAGAATCAATGTTATCACTACACAAGCAGATGTAATTAGACCTGTTTTCCGGTTTATCCGTGAAGTTCAGCATTAATCACAAAGACATAACAGATGTTAAGAGAGCAGGAGGTGATGGGCAGCCTGATGGCCATACACCTAAAACAAGCTATAGCTGCGTCCACACACCTGCTTGTGCACATCTGTGGGAGAGAAATCTCCAAAGGCCTCCCAACCCCCTTCATCGTCTTCCTCAAAGAAGCGAATGTCAATGTCATCTGGAGGTAACAAAAACAAGCAGATCAGCATGAGCTCTTTCACAGGGAATCTTTTTCATTTTTTCAGAAATTCTGAAAATTGGGATTATTTAGATTTATATTTTATTATTTAAATTTATATTTTACGGACTAAAACTCACTCACCTTTTTGTACTTTATCACAAAGCAGAAATACTTCATCACCACCCAAAACAGAGCCACAGGTCCTGTCCATACGTGAGATCTTCAGGTTTGAGGCATTGGGTGATTCTGGGTGAAAAGAAAAACAAAGTTACGGTAGTGTTGGACTTTGCTAAAAACCTTGAAAATGACAAGTCAGTCAGCTTAGGCAGAATTCTGACATGAAAGAAATAACCGGTCCATTAGAAAAACTAGATTTATTACAATTATACTATAATAATGCTTTGTTTAAAATAATGATAATGCGCCAATATGCAACTGCATGGTAAGAACAATACAATACAACAGTATAAAAAATACAAATAAAAAATACAAATACAAATAAAAAATACAAATACAAATACGAAATATACTGTTTAGCAACGTACAGTTAAATGTCATGGAGTGCTTATTAAAGCCGGAGGGAGTTAGACTCACTGCTGTCATAGATGGCGTTGGAGATGACAGGCTTCAGGGCTCTAGTAAATGCCCCTGTGCTGTCCTGGAGGTACGCTGTGAACTTCAGCCGCACAATGTTGAGATCCATGGACTTGCTCAGTTCTTTGGCCTCGTTAAGAATAGTCTGCTGGTCTGCGTCTGTGAGTATGACAAGGAGAGAAGAAGGAGGACATGAGGAACAAGGAAGGATGAAATTCAGCTCAGGAATTCAGCTCACTTACTGCTAGGGCAGCTGGATATATTCATAACTCAACAACTCAACACAACTACCATGAACAGAAGATGGAATACACATTTGCTGTGTAAATATTAGGAATATACTAATCATTCACTGACCACCAATAATTCACTGGTGAATTGTTTCATTCAAGTTATAACCTGTGATCAGAACATCCATATATTATATAGTGCACTATGGTGAATGTGTGGCTGATCTGAACACAGGTATAGTCAGTGCAGGTATGATGGTGGTAACTGATGGAAGTCTCTTACCACTGAAATGGTAGTTTGACTCCCTCTGCCTTCTCCTCTCCTCTCTCAGTCTCTTGGTCAGCACCTCCATGACGCCCCGTTTGGTGACGTGCAAAATACCCAAATTACTGAACCTGGACACACACACAGACAGAGACAGCAAAACAGTGAGGAAGAATATTGCACCGCAAATGCAGACTGGAAAATAGAATAGAGTTTGGTTAAGATTGAATTGGTGTGTTTTAGACCCAAAAAGCATTGTCCCCAGAGCAACTAGGGGTTAAGTGCCTTGCTCAAGGGCACAATGGTGGAGGCCGGGAATTGAACCCACAGCTACCACTACCACTATATGTATGCTGAAAGCACAATAAACAGTTCTCCATAAGGTATACACAGGTCTAGTCTCAAATTAAGCCAGCCCTGATATCGTCTTTATCAGGTAGGCACTGTAGGCAAGGGTCTGAAGGACACTCACTGTGCCTGGAGGTCATTGGGTCCGACGTCCACCATGCAGGTCCCATTCTCATTGCACTGCCTCCCCACCAGACTGTGAGCGTGGACACGCGGAGGGTCAGTGTGTGTCACCAGCTGCACCTCCACTCGAGCGTGGCCCATGTAGTTACACACCTGCGTTGTCAAAGTAGGAGTTTGTTAAAGGGGCCTCATTATGGAGCCTAGTTTATCACTAAAGTAGCCTAATCTTCTGTAAGCATTTGTCAGTATTGTGCATGTAGCCTTTTTTCACATACACACACACACACACACATTTAGTTTAGTGTATTGGTACATGTTAGAAAGTAAAATGTTGGACGGAGGAACATGGGCTGACCTTGACAGTGGGGTACGTCCTTCTGTTTCTTTCACTGGACGCTCCAGGCAGCCCTCCATGCGATGGTCCCTCACATTCATATCGGAAGCGAAAGCCTCGCTGACAACACACAGAGGAAACGTGAATGGGGGAAAGCCATAAAAACACATGCCAATTTCAGCCTGACACCATGTCAAACCACATGTCTAAGATTCTTGGATCAACAAGAAATACCAGCTTTCAAGATCAGACAGACACTTTGATGATCATGGATTATTCATACTAGCATATGTGTACAGTACAGTACAAAATGTTAAAAATATGAATTACCTGTTTTGGTTCCTCTATGATTTGTAAATAGGGTCCATCAACTTTGAAAAAAGGAAAGAGTCTTTTATGAATATATACTTAAGGATAAATAGATCAGAGAATGAAATAAGAAATATATTAAACTTGGTTTAAACAATAAAGCTCTGTCTTGAAATTACTGCTAGTCTGGACACAAAACACATTTCCTCAGTACAGATTATAAATTAGAATTGGGCACTCCCATCTCACCTGTTTCAATGGCATAAGGTTCACTCTTTATGTCTAAATGTGGCATGAAGGCATTTTCTATGTAACTGCTCTCCATTAACAACTATGGAGAAAAAATATAAGAGAAATCAGTCAGGCCAGCACATTTGTCAAAAACTGAACTGATGTAAACAAACCTGGCTGAGCTTCAACACTGTTTATTGCTGACAGTGAGACATCCTACAACTCATTATCCACAAATATAACATTGCTTATAAAAAGTACCTTACCTCACTCTCTAGCATTTTCATGCTATATTGGGACTCATCCATTCTGAAACAGTGAAGAATGTAAATATAAGAAAACAGAACTAATACTGGTCTAAGACGTGTCTCAGAAACAGAGAAGACATCTGCCTCTGACACAGGCACTGAGGCAAGCAGAAGATTAGCTTGCGGAAGCTGTGTTTCCTAAGTACACAGCACCAGGAACACGTACGATAGTCAGCGAAAACTCATGCTAAGCTGTCTTAGTCTTTTAGAAGACTCCTCCTGACACTACAAAGAAAAAACAACACGTCAGAACACAAAGACGGTTTTGGTGTTCGAGAAATGACAAATTCAAAATTGCTTTCACTTTCAGATGGCTACACGATGGCCCTTGCTCTCTGTCTCGCTCCCTCTCTGTCGCCCTCTCTCTCTCTCTTTCTGTCTCTCTCTATCGCCCCCTCCCTCCACCCTGCTTGCTCATGTTACTTCCAGGAAGTGTACTGCAGAAAAAAAGGAAAGCCCCGTGAATACCGACTCAGTACTGCCACTGATGTCAGAGTGAGAAATGCACGCCAGTGCTCTCATTCTACATACTTGAGAACAGATTAATTCTGAAGTGTGACCTCCATGCCATTATTTCATAAGTAGTTTTGTTTTGTGATGTTGGGTGACTGAGATGCATTTTGAGATGCAAGGTAATTGTTTTTGAAATGGATTTCTGATCAAACAGAAACACACACTCACTCTCTCTTTATGTTCTGAAATTACACAGCCTTAAAATCAGTCTGAAACACATTCCTGCCAACAGTGACATGGAATACCCCATAGGGGTTCACGGGATTGCCCCAAATCATTCTACCCCCTATTGCCCAATGCAGTCAACAGCTTCCTGTGTTCTGTTCTTAAGGTAGAGAGAGGGGTGACAGACATTTCTTACCTCAAGCACTATCCCACTGAACTGTGAAATACATTGCCATGAATTTCCCCTTGGGGATCAATAAAGTATCTATCTATCTACTGTATCTATCTATCTATCTATCTAATTATCTATCTATCTACCTCATTCTTTTTGACAATGACAATGTATTTACTTTGCAGCAGCTTTGGGTGGAATTGAACTTTGAAGATTGAAGACTTTCATTCATGAACTGGTGACAGGAACAAGAGGTGGTTTCACAAAAGTGATGACAAATGCTCATATGCATATAGTTCATGCTCTAAGGTGAAGTATGATAATGTCTATCTATAGGACCAAAAACCTTGGGCTATTGGATAAAATATTTTGACATAAAGATTAAAAAATAACAGCAAGACATATGTGACAAATAACAAACTTTGAGACGACAATTTTCTGGCTTTTTTCAAGCATTGTCACAGGAAGTTAAGACATTTCTAAACATTTTCAGCAGAGGCCTAAGACAATGACAATTTGTCTGCCAATCAAGTAACATCAATTTATAATCATTCATTAAGAAATGACACATTTTGTAAGTGTTCAAGGTCTGTAGTTTTCCACCCACAGACACAGTTGACAACCTGCTTGATGTATCAACAAAGTCAGGCTACATAACTTCACATAGCAATTCAACATTTCCTCTAGATCTTCAATAAGATTGCCAAAATTACCCACTCATAGTGGAGAAAGAAATGTGCCTGATATACCCTTGGAACCTAGGCATACGTTAAAAGTTAATCTAATTTAATGTGTCAATACAATTTTGCATAGCTACGATTTACATTGACAGGCACGTACCTCAGTCCTCCCGACATGCCGTTTGCAACAGGGTCATCGGCTCTTATTTTACTCTGCAACTGTTAACAAAACGTTTATAGATCAGTCAGGTACTGTTATTTCCCATGGATGTAATTCCCCCTTTTCCCCTTAGCAATAAGGCGAGCACGCTTTTAGGTAGCCTGCCCAAAACGCAAAACTCCTCCAAGGGAATTTCCAGATAAGTGTGCATCCTGCTTTAAGCACTTATCAAAGTTTTGCGTTTTTAACATAATAAATTACACGATATACACTATACATTTGCATTGGCCTACTCTCATTCACAAAGTTTCAGATAACACAGGGATCTGTGAATGAAATAAAGTTTTAACAAGCAAGATTCATCTGTCCATTAGGGTAGCATACACATCGCAGTAAATGCACAACAGAGCCCGTATGTGCAACAGCGTGCAACTAATGTAAACACGTTATATCGAATTATGTGACATTTTCATTAGGCTGTCATAAGATATTCAAATAATGGTGCTGTCTTACTTCTAGGTGTGAAGTCCAGATGTTGGTCATTACCAGCAGACACTTGCGAAACAGAAATCAACAGAGAACAAGAAATAAAGAGCAAACGAAGCGAATAGCTAATTATCAAAAATCCTCCTGAATGCTGAAGAATGAACACCAATTTCAGGTGCTGTTTGTATTCCAAAAGACAATCCCAGTGTTTACTCGGCGAAGCAACTCTTCACAACACGAGTTGTTCACTAACATCTGGAAAGCCCCGGACTGTTGGGGGAATTCCGCAAGCGCATGGCCATGTCACCAACTGCGATTGGAGCGCACTGTCAAGTCCCACCCACCTGTCAAATGGGCCTATAGGTGGCTGTCAGATGTATCCTCGTTTCTGTAATTTAGCTTAATTGAAGTAAGAATATGACAAGATATACTGTAATTTGACGTGACTGGTAGACTACGACTCAATCTTTAGAACATATACTGTTTTGAGCTTTTTATTAGCGAAACTTGAGCGGCCACTGAGCATTCGGTTCTCCAATAATTCTGGTCTGAAATGCATGACATATATGTTGCTAAATTGGCAGTCCTTGTCTCGCCTATCAAATGTTACAATACCATGATCTACCCTATTGTACCATTCCAGAGATTTGTTGAGTTTATAACTGAGCTATATTGAATCATCATAAACATAAACATGAACACTACATGCGGGCCGGTCTCGGTCCTTATGCCCCCAACCTCCGCTTTAGGCTGTAACGCACCGGCCAAACCTAAGTCTAAACACTCTAACTAACCGTAGAACACGGTTTGACAACAGGTATGACAACATTGCTAACTTTGCATGGTTTTTAACATCATTGTGCATGGTTTTTAACGTCATGAATAACATTTATTCACGCGCTGCACAGTCCACCATTCCAGGACTGTCTATGCTGGCACGCTAAACTATTCTGCTCATAAGTATTTTTTGAGGTAGCCTGGAGGACGGAAAGGCACCATCAATTTGAGGTCCAAAAGAATCCAGAACACAAATCTCTCTGTGTTGGTGACATTCTCCTCTGGGATAATATCCGTCAAACTGATTGCAGAAACCACCACTCTTTCCAATGTAGGCTATTTATCTTGGCCAATGTCCTGCACAAAAAATATTACTGTGCTTTCCACAATAAAAGAAACAACATGCACATTAGACATGCTCACATGCTCATTTACTGGAGGACCTGAGCCCTGGCCCTGGGTATTCCCCTGCAGCATCTGGCCCTTCATCCAGACAGAGGAAATTTCAGAACAATTCACAACATACAGCTTCACTTTTGTGTACAAATGTGTCAGAGTGATTCTGTATACAGTGCATACGGAAAGTATTCACAGCGCTTCACTTTTTCCACATTTTGTTATGTTACAGCCTTGTTCAAAAATTGACTCAATTATTTTTTCCCCCTCAAAATTCTACACATAATACCCCATAATGAAAACTTAAAAAGTTTGTTTGAGATTTTTGCAAATATATTAAAAATAAAAAATGAAAAAATCACTTGTACATAAGTATTCACAGCCTTTGCGATCACCTGTCTATATAAGGTCCCACAGTTAACAGTGCATGTCAGACCACAAAACAAGCATGAAGTCGAAGGAATTGTCTGTAGACCTCCAAGACAGGATTGTGTCGAGGCACAGATCTGGGGAAGGGTACAGAAAATGAGCCCAATGAGCACAGTGGCCTCCAGAGCTGGCTGACCCTCTAAACTGACCAATTACCCGATAGTCACTCTGACAGAGCTCCAGGGTTCCTCTGTGGAGAGAGGAGAACCTTCAAGAAGGACGACCATCGCTGTAGGACTCCACCAAGCAGGCTTGTGGTAGAGTGGCCAGACGGAAGCCACTCCTTAGTAAAAGGCACATGGCAGCCCGCCTGGAATTTGCCAAAAGGTACCTGAAAGACTCTCAGACCATGAGAAACAAAATTCTCTGGTCTGATGAGGCAAAGACCCAACTCTTTGGCGAGAATGTTTGGAGGACACCAGGCACCACTCATCACCTGGCCAACACCATCCCTACAGTGAAGCATGGTGATGGCAGCATCATGCTGTAGTAGGGGTGTAACGGTACACAGAAGTCACGGTTCGGTTCATACCTCGGTTCGGACATCACGGTTCGGTACGAGTTCGGTACAATGGAGGGAAAAGCAAAACAAAAATGCAGAAAGCATTTTTTTTTTGTACATGTCTCAGGCTGTACCACCTAGTGTCATACAGTCTCTTCCCTGAGCTATCTGAACAGCCTGAAGTGTGTAAGATGTAGTCTAAACAGTACAATAAGTACCCAGACTCCATCTGTAACTTGTAAACAAAATAAGACAATCAGCTATAAAACTGAAAATAGGCCTACAGCATCTCTTATTTCTGAAAGTGCAAATTACATAGAAAAAATATTTTTAAAAATCCACTTAAGCAAGACCTTCAACATCTGTGTTTAGTTGTATATGGAAGGGTCTACAATTTGCCTCAATATTTTTTTGTATTGTGTGTAAAGTAATAATCTAGCCTACTAACTGTGAAAATATCACAATATTTTGCCTTTTTAAAAAAAACGAAATTGCTCCTTTTATTTGATAAACAGACTACAACTAGAAGTCACGTGACTTTGCCCTTTGACGTTTACTCACCGTAGCATGGTTTGTTTATTAGCCTGGTTAGCGTTGTCACTTTATTTTGCTGTCTATGCACTTAACACTACCAGCTCCTCATGTGAGAAGTTACAAGTTACCCCAACATAAAGGTAATTACCACGCGATTTACATAGCTTTCTGTCATTACGAAATCATTTAATTTAAGCCATAGGTTTTGGCCCTATTTTTATGTGTATCCAAAGGCTGCTGAAGCGCAGGGTAAGTTTTTTTCCCCCTCGTTTCAGTGATTGGTAGCCTACATCATCTGGGTGATGGCTTCGAATATGTGTAGCATTTTTTCCACTCACATACCCAACAACTGCTGATCAACGCCGACACACAGTTTCATCTTATCCACCACTCTTTCGCCTGTACTAACGTTACTGTAACTGAAGTTCTCAAACTTACGATCTTAAAGAGACCAGCGGATCCTCTAACTCTTGTGGGTCTAACCTTAGTGCTGCTAATGACTGACGGACTCGACCGACGACCTGACAAAAAAAACATAGGCGCCAATCAGAGCTTCAGAGCTAAGGCGAGGCTAAAGATTGCGTTAGGTGTCGCTAAAGAACTCCCGTAACTCTCGCTACTTAACAGTAATTGCGCATGACATTAATTAATCCGCACACGAGTTTTATTTATTTTTATACCGTGTATTCTCCGTGTAAATTCATCCACCGAACCGTGACGCCCGTACCGTTTCGGTTCAATACGAATACATGAACCGTTACACCCCTATGCTGTAGGGATGTTTTTTAGCGTCAAGAGGAATGGGTGAAATTGGCCAAATATAGGCGTGCCAAGCTTGTGGCTTCATATTCTAAAAGACTTGAGGCAGTAATTGCTGCCAAAGGTGCCACAACAAAGTATTGAGCAAAGGCTGTACATACTTATGTACATATTATGTTTTCGTTCATTATTTCTAATAAATTTGCAGAAAAATCATGTTTCATGTTGTCTTTATGGGGTATTGTGTGTAGAATTTTGAGGAAAAAAATGAATTGAATCAATTTTGGAACTAGATGTACCGCATAGCGGTACAAAATATGACCTCCGCACAGTCCTGTACATCCATGCTGCCAAAAATAAATCATATTAATGAATTTGTCTTCATCTTCTACTCCATCCCCCACTCTTGAAACTTTTGTGTCTGCTTGTTTGGAATGTCTGTTTGCGGCCGCACACATAGCCTACTGGCGCTGCAAAGGTGAATAGATTTGTAGCACTTGCCAAACAATTTGTAGCCTCAAAACCTTTAAAATCTCTAAACCAGGGATTCCCAAACTGTGGTACGCGTACCCCCGGTGGTACGCGAGCTTCTAGGGGGTACGCGAGATGAAAAGGGCTATGGCGGACAGGTATAAAATGAAAATGTTAAATCTTTTGTAATTAATTCATGAATAAATACATAATTTCGAATCAGGTCATAATGATATGGAAACATGAAATTAAAGGATATCATTTATAAACTCTGTATGTGTTCATCAAAAAAAGGGCAGCTTACACTCTAAAAAACATTGGGTTAAAAACAACCCAATTTCAACCCATCCACTGGGTAAATAGTGGTCGAGCCCAGCACTGAGTTATATTAGCCCCGAAAATTGGGTTGTTCGGTCAACCCAATGAGTTGGGTTGATAGTCTAACCCAAACATTGGGTTATCGTAACAAAACTGTTAGGTTAAACCTACATAATTGTTGGGTAGGCTATCTTATACAACCCAGGATTTATATTATTTTCACTGTCATCTCTGGGTTATGCTGACCTAATTTATGGGTTATTCTAAGTATCTTATTTTTCTCCTTAATCCAATCACTATTAATTTATAATAATTCAAATACATGTTTGCAAATCATTAATGTTACAATATAATGTTTTAAAATCCATCCAATGGGCAACAATAGCCATGCAATGAAATAAAACAGTTCGACATTTATTTATTTGGCAGTTTATTTTTTGAACAGATAGCTAGAAAAAGCTTGTGATACTTCCATGAAGGCAGGCAGATTCCACCGTCCGTTTTGGGGATCACCCCTGTGAATCAAAGAAAAATATTAATCACTGTTATTTACAGAACTTTATCTCAAGATTTTCATGAACCATTATCATTGAATGATGTTGACAAACATTAAAAATTCACCAGGAGACAAAATATTAGCGCAACACACTCGGAAACCATGACCACCTATGCAGTTATAATAACTTGTAGTTTCTAGCAGCTAGTTCTAGATGCTAACGTTACCGGGTAACGTTATCTAAAAGACTGTCTGATAGTGCTACTACAACCAGAACCCGTCTTCTCTGCTACAACCAAAAACACCCAGTAATGTTAAGTTACATGGCTATAATATGAAGCTACCCTGAATGAATTAATAAGATGTTGTTTGCCATTATTATTACCGTATGTGTGGCTTGTGAAGAGACTAACATTACTTCAACTGTGTTGGCTAATATTAGCTGACAAACGTTAGCTGCAACCATAGTCTAGGCTACAACCACCACAAAGCATATTTAATTAGCATTGATGCTAGCTATATGGTCTGCTAATGTCAACCAGCTTGGTATGCTCATTTTAGTTCGTTGTAAAAGTTCGTTTTGTTTCTGTCAGCAGATCATACCCAGTGAACAAAGAACTATGTTTTTATGAGTCTGTCTTTGTGTATATTTAACATGAACAGTAATTGTAAGTTAATGTTAGCTAACGTTAGTTAGCATGAATGACACAATTGTTAACCTGTTTGAGGCTGAACGAAATTGGCAGGCAGAATATCCATTCATATCATGAAGGGTAGCTTCTACATCTCTGGGTGGACTTTTAAAATCAGTCATTTTAAAAAAAAAGTTAAAGATACATACCTTACGAAATCGCCTGATTTCCATTGCATGCTGACAGCTGGTGGACTGGACGGTTGGAAGAATAACGATGTTTTTTCGAACTCTCAAATAACTATGCAGCTGTGTTAAAGTCACCCAGGGGCTGGGTAGTGTACTCCACGTCAGGTGGGAGAGAGGAGGGGCGCTGTCCTAAACTATCAACCCAACAAGCTGGGTTACAGAAAATAACCCAACATGAGTAAAAACAACCCCACAAAATGCCCTGACAGCCTCAACCCAACGTTTGGGTTGAGAAAATAACCCAGTATTTTTTAGAGTGTATTAAAGGAATTATCCGGAGTAAAATGCACTTTAGATCGATTTAAGGATGATTGGGGGTAGCCTACATACGTTGAGTTGACATCAAAATCATGTCATTCAGATGTGTTTTGAGAAAGTTCGATTGTACCGTTTTCAGTCACACAACTCGTAGGCTGGAAGTGAGCAGGGCATTTCAATTTCGCCTACCTCTTCTACAGTTCCAAACAACATAACACTTACGTGGTAGTGAGTAGAGGGTCCCTAAAGCCAAACCGAAGTATCCCGAGGTCTTTATGTGGTCGAATAGAGAGTCCAGAATGAATTTCATCAAGCCAGTACCTTTCCGGAAATGTTGCCATCTTTGCTGTAGGAGTCTTATTGTTGGGTGTGTTGTAACACGCTCTGGAAATTCACAATTTCGTCGCCGTTTAAAAAAAAAAAAAACATAGTCCAGTATTTCTTTCGAAATTGAAATGAAGTTGTATGGACTGGACTATGTTTTTTTTTTTTTTTTTTTAAAGGCGACGAAATTGTGAATTTCCAGAGCTTGTTACAACACACTCAGCAATAAGACTCCTACAGCAAAGATGGCAACATTTCCGGAAAGGTACTGGCTTGATGAAATTCATTCTGGACTCTCTATTCGACCACATAAAGACCTCGGGATACTTCGGTTTGGCTTTAGGGACACTCTACTCACTACCACGTAAGTGTTATGTTGTTTGGAACTGTAGAAGAGGTATAAAAATAGCGTTTTGTAGCGGCGAAATTGAAATGCCCTGCTCACTTCCAGGCTACGAGTTGTGTGACTGAAAACGGTACAATCGAACTTTCTCAAAACACATCCGAATGACATGATTTTGATGTCAACTCAACGCAGACATCCCAACCTGCAAAAAGCCATTTCAGGGAGGAACCCCCTGAAATACTTTAGCCTTCTTAGATACTGAAATAGTGATGAATATCCTATGTTTGTTAATTACTTGTCTCTACTCAGCACACCAAATAAGGAAGGCCTATAGTTAGAAATTGTGATAATAAAGTAGATTTTGGTAGTTTGGTCTTTATGTAGCCTTGGCAAATAGCCATCTAGTAGGCTAGTCCTGAATAATATGCACATAAAATGACACTTGTTAAACTCACCTCAACATGTCTTTTGCAATCATTTAACCCGCCATTGCAATGCTAAAGTCACTGTTACAAACAGTGTAGTCTGATGTAAAATGGGTCTTAAATGTTCCTATTTGGGGGGCACTCTTCCTCTGCCATGACGCTCCTGCTCCTACTGAACTGAACTGAAACAGGCCAATCAGGATGCTCTCTGGCACACACGCACTACCTCTCTCTCTCTCTCTCTCCATCCCCGTCGTGTGCGCGCTACACTGAGATGCACACACGATTTGAAGTTTCGGTCTCATGTGTGCACTCTTGCTCGCTCACTCTAGATTCCGGGAGATTTTATCTAATTTGCGGGCATCAGGGAGCCGCTATCAATATGCGGGAGACTCCCGGACCTTCCGGAAGACTTGGGATGTCTGTCAACGTATGTACCCCCAATCATCCGTAAATCGATCTAAAGTGCATTTTACTCCGGATAATTCCTTTTAACATAACGCCTGGAATAGCTAATAGAATGCGTTACTTTTGAATGCGTTGGATGGTCCGTGGGGGGAAAGTTTCGCGGATATAACAGGTTTTTGAAAACAACAAAAACAGAAAGGAGGGAAGGAGCAAAGCTAGGAGTTATTTCAGATGGGCAAGAAAGGTAACATAGCTAGGCTTTACATTTAACAAACTAAAGGTAGCCTAAGTTTAGCCTTTCTAGGCTGTATAGCCTAATGTTGTCCAAACGAATACATCCTTGTCATGCGTTGTTGTAGGCCTATTATAAGATAAGATATTGTATGTGGATGTAGTTAGGCTACTATGCAGGCTAATTATACTGCTGTTATAATTTTCATAACTTTTTAACTGACCAAATGCACGCACCTAAAACCGGGAAACGGACAAATATTGTCAAGGGGGGGGGGGGGGCGGTTATAGAATGCGTTACGTTTTTATGTGTTTATGTGTCGGATGGTGGGGGTACGCGAGCCGAGTCGGAATGTACAGTAGGCGGTGGTACGCGGGGGGAAAAGTTTGGGAACCGCTGCTCTAAACAATCACAAGTAGGGCAGTTCCATCACAGTCCATCCATTGCCACTGGACTAATGAAAGGTACACATGTAGGCTACATTTTATTTGGGAAAGCAGCAGCATAATGTATTTATGTATTTATGTCAGTTCCATGCAGTTTTCAACAGCTATCAAGAAGAGAGGTTATGTCATGGATTTTTGTGAATGTTTCTTCTTCTACATATGCATAGGTTTAGTCATCTAGTTCATATGATATTCAGCTTTATTGTCTATGCAGTAGTCTAAAACAAAATGCAGTTTTACCCAGTGGTGCAAATAACTGACATGTCCAAAAGGGCATTCATGAAATGCTTTGCTAGACTGTTCATACACATCTTAATGGGCCAAGATGAACAGCTACTGTCCGTTATTGTTTGTGCAAATAATAGGCTGATTCATGTTCCTATGCATTTTGCAACTATGAGGTCCATGGTTAATCTGGCTTTCGCCAGACCAAGCTCAATCTTTTAAGAAGTCGAAAAAGAAATCGCTGGCAGATCAGGCTGAGTTCACCCAGCCTAGTCCATGGTAGGCGCCCAATAGAAATATTGTTTAATTTTGCGATTGAGATATCCACGCACTGGCGCCCCCCCTGCGACGTGTTCGCCCCCCGGTTTCAGAGCTATTCTAAATGAAAAAATGCATAGAGGGAGTTATGACAAAACCGTGACTGTTAACAAACTATATAAGGTAGGCCCAATGCTAGGCCTATTACACAACATAAATTGTCACTAGGCTATGCTGGCGACCCAAATAAAATCTCATTTGGGAACCAATGGCTTACAGTATCAAGCGGACTTAAGCTGCCACCTCTTGGCGAAAAGTTAATAGTTTTGCATATCAGTATATTTCACGCAGCTGTGTAAATCACGGAAAGCGCAATTGAAGTGGACACTTCGTTGTTTGGATACTTCACACACACATGTGTTTTTAATTGCAAAGACTAGAACTAACAAGCTGGAATCAAAGCACATCGACTCCCCTCTCACACCCTAAACACGCACTTCGAACAAACAAAAAGCGTCTCAGTCTCATGGTATAGCCATAGGCAATAGATTTATCCATAGCCATGGATAAATCTCTCAACGTGTGCTCTAAAACATTTGGTAAATGGAGATGTAGATCATCACGGGTGCGTTAATAAATCTACATGGCGATTTGACACAAATGATTCACTTTGACGAATTTATTTCAGTCCTAGGATCCTAGTTACTTTACTTTGAGCCATGCTCTTCCTTACTTGAATCACCTTTGAAAATAAAGGGTTGAAATAGCCTATATGGGTGTTTGGGAATGAACGTTGACTCAGATGCTTTTTGAGACTTTGAGCTAAATGTCCCACCCCGGTGTTTAGGATCATCGTAGACAGATTATCTTTCAGGAAGCCTATATATTTTCCATTAGAAAACCATCACGTAGCGAACGTGTTGTGGCTAACTCATATAGCTCCTGTTAGTAGCCTAAGTTATGGTCATAAGCAAATGAGGTGACAGTCGAAAGATACAATTAGTGCTGTTATCAATTTGCTTGGTAGCCTATAACCGCATTTATGGTTTTCTACAAATACATCAATAATCAAATTGGCCTCCATCACTCAACCAATGCTAACGGTAGTCTAACATTATTTTACCTACGTCCTAGGATAACTTGTATAAGATTAACGTAGCCTACCTGCAGTACAAACCAAGCATGTCCGATAAACATTCTCAGATTTATTTCGGTTTCAAGAAGAAATGGGAATTACATTTTATGTGGAAATCGTCCTATCCTTATTAGACATTCTCTGCGGTAAACTACAGTCCTTGTAGGAAGCCTCCATTGTTTTTCCAACCCACTTTTAACTTCCAACAAAATATGTCTCACTGCAACGATGCGCCATCTAGTGGACAAACGACTATGTATCGCCAATACTGGAAATACAGCCATGATGATGATGATGAATATTTTTGGCTTTCCTTTAATCCTACTGAATTTGTAATTATGTATCGGCTGTTCTAATTGCCGATACCGATAGTATGTGCGTGCCTGTGTGTGTGTGCATGTGTGTGTGCACCGCCATCTACAGGCCAATGAGTGTATAGTCACTAAATGTACACATAACCTACATTTTTTTAGACCCCCCCATGGATGAAATTCTACGAAACGTGGCATACCCCCAGAGAATGACAGGTCAATCATACACATAAAATGTGGTGCAGTTCTGAACATCTTAACTGAAGATAGGGGTGATTAAAGCAGAATGATATTGCATTTTAATTTTTTACCGGGGGGGTGCAAATCACAAATGAGTGATTATGGGCCAGGTTGATGTGGGCCCTTGAGACCAACATACCATAAAAATTCTTCATCCTCAGTGCCACGGTTCAGGTAATTATTTAGGAAAAACTGCATTTTTTGGGTTTCGGGGGGCCCAAACAAAATTTTTCTGTAAAAGTCTAGTGGGGCTACATACTGTACCCACCAAATTTCATGTGTTTCAGTGTCCCGGGTATCGTTGACCAAAAATTCAGGAAGTAGATGACGGGAAAAAAAAAAAAAAAAAAAAAAACTTTGACATTTCACATTACTGAAGTGCGATACACCATGCCAGGGTGCATAAGGCAGATGTGGCTATAACCCCACCACCACCAATGTGAGATAGTAGCTGTGTATTGGCAGATCCAAAGGAGATTTCTCACACATGACAACACTAACGTGAATGCAGTTTGTAGTTCTGGGGGTGGAGGGGCTGGGAGCCTCACAAGAGAACACTCTGGAAACTTTGGACTTCTCTGGGATGACAGAATGATTCATCACGATTCCCGTCTAATGCATCCCCATTTGCGGGGGCATTTTCAACATTACAACACATCTTACAAAAATATTTTTATAAAAAAATAATTAGTACAAGTGTTCAAAATCACAGGTATTGGTTGCCATCAGTTACACTGAATCCTGATGAAGGCTGTCTGCTGAAACGTTAATAAATAGTTTAAAGAGAAAGTAGTGTGCGGCTACTCTATCAACCCTAACTATTTCATGAAATTATAATATAATCTTATCCCACACCTCTGTTTAGGTGCAGATTCTCTCAGTTCTTTTGTCATCAGTTGCCCTTCTTTCAGTTGGATACGTGCCCAGGAATCAGAGAGCTTCCACAACAGGGGCTCATGGGTTTACTGGACTGAAGTCCAGCAGGACAAAGTCTTGGATGATGGGAACACTGTTCTCATCACACTGGATATGGCTTCGGACAGTCAGGAGAAAAGGGCTGCGGCGGGCAGTAGCCAACAGAGAATGGATTCTCTCTGCCACCACCTGGACATGCCTAACATCAGAGGAGGGAGCTAAAGAGATAGAGAGAGAAAAGAGAGAGAAGTTTGATGTTGATTGAGTGAGTAAGTGAGTGAGTGAGAGAGAGAGAGAGAGAGAGAGAAGTGGGGCTAATGAAAATATCACATATTTATTTATTTCATAAAAAAAATGATACATATAAATGAATCTGTTAACTGAATGAACAGAAAGGTCAAGTAAGTATAACGGAGGAAATAAGTAGTGGAATGTAGCTGTGTAGATGGACTGTATCCACAGTGACAATGAGCAAATCAATCTCACACATATTTAACTATGGAAGCAGCATGCTTCAGTAGTCTGGGTGAGCAAAGCAGAAGCAGTGACAAGCTGTTCACTCACCCACGGTCTTGCTCAGTTTATCTGGGGGAGTATTCAGAAGGACCCTCTGCACCAGAGTGGGAGGCACCTGTACATACACCTGGAACTCACCATCCTTTACCGTCAGTACCACTGGCCTGGGGAAAACCAACACAGCACAACAAGACGGTAACACGCTTAGAGCTAAAACAACAGAGAAAAAAAATTATTCAGTTTTATTTATATAGTGCCACAATATATGAATATGTGTTTCACCACTCTACAGAGCTCAGCTTGAACTTGAGCCTTCCTAGAGCAGGCACTAAGACAACAAGGGCAAGGAAAGACTCATTACTCATTCAGTGAGTGCACTGAGTGAGTAATAGAGGCTGTAAGCTCTTGAGCAAACCCTTCCAAATGGTCTGTTTAAATGGAGCCCGCCTAGTCCAGATGAAGGGTCTCGACACTCCAGACAGTTTCTTTAGTTAGCCCTTCAGCTGTTCATCCCTTCTAATGAGTCAGTTACTGAATCTGTAGTCGAGAAGGTCTCAGTTGCTAGGAGACAATGCTGCTCTGATCTGGTCTGACACAAGCTCTGATCATATGGCACTTAGAAATCCACTGGATTGCACAGGCAGCTTCAAACCACTGTCTCCATTGGCTAACACTTGTCATAGCATTAGAGGGATTTGGGCAACCAGGGTCACTGGCACTTGTTCATCATTGAGTGAACTGTGAGATGATATACTGTATTAGTATTGTCTATATGTTGTATTGCATATTGCTTATTGTCTGTATTGGTGTGTCACCATCAGATCCAAAGTCCTTGTGGGTACCAACTCACTTAGCCCAAAGCAATCGGATTCTGATTCTGAGAGACTGACCTGTAGTAGTGTCGCACAGCAGTGTGTGGTAGGCACGGGTAGCAGGGCCTGTAGATTCCATTGTCATCAGTGTCCAACTCCACAGCACAGCGCCCACACCCGGTGAAAGTCACGTCTCCAGAGACAATCTCCAAAATTCTCTCAAGGCTCATATGGCTGTTAATCACCTGCCAGGTGTTTTGGGCTAGGCTGCCTTGAAACTGGAAGCCTGTTATTTGTGCTTTAAGCTCCACATCACCTGATTGGGAAGGAGATAACAGTGAATCACAGAGACACAACAAATGGACACACACCCTCGGACAGACATATCGAAGTGGACGACAGTATTTGTGAAGCCACGCGGTCCTAACCTGTGTACTTCTGGGACAGTAGTGTACGTAGGTCAATTTCTATACAGGAGTTAGTTGGGTTGTTCTGGCCCAGCTTGAGGAACTCTGCACAGCGGTTATCACTGGGAGAGACAACCTGGCAGGAGCCCCAGGGAGTTGAATGAAGCTCAAGGAGACCTGAGGTCACATCCTGCTTCACAAGAAGCATCCGGAAATCCCACAGCGCCTCTGCACAGGTGCAGAGAAGAAAATGAAAAAGAATATGTAGATGAAGATGTAAATGCAGGTGACTTGTGTTGTGTTTGTATAATTGGGTTATTGGGTTCATTTTATTGGGTTATCTAACATAACATTTGTTGTTTTTTTATCAACTGAAATTGCTTTACAACACCTTTATGCTTCTGAATGCGCTCCAGCCATGCCAGGGCAGCACCCCATAGCACTACTGCCCCCTGATGGCCATCTGCTTGCTCCACAGTCAACACTGATCTCTGAACTCCAGCCACCCGGGAGATCCCCTGGGCCTCATCCCGCCAGGCTGAGGGGAAAACAGCCTGTTAACACCACTGTTATGGCAACGACACAAATAGCTTCAGTGACGTCACAGAGAACACACAGTTCATTGAAAACAAAGGGAAACACTGCGCTGTGTTGTAATATGAAGCCATCTTCCTATGCTATGATTATGAACCATAAATTAATAGTATGATTATGGTATCCCTATGATGTAGTAATTGTTTGGAACCATTCTTGAGTACACACTGTAATAAATGGAAAAACAGGATAGCTTCCTGAAATTGTGATTTAGTACAGGGCAAAGCCATTATCCATATGACTTATGGTGTTACCTGTTACCATGTTGGTGTGTGTGACCCGGACAAGAGCATGGACTAGGGTATCAGGGCGCAGAGCTTTGAGTTTTGCGTAGGGAATTGTGCTTAGGTCCTGATGGCTGCAACGAGGCAGGGAGAGCAGAAGGGGGCGCCTCTCCTGCAGATGAGCACACAGCTCTCCCAGAGTCCGTCTGTTCACTGCCTGAGGCACTGGGCATTACAAACACAAGGCATTAGCATTTATCATGAGTCATCTATGAACGCTGATGTTCTGTACATCCCTCATGAATGTTAAAGGTGCTCTAAGCGATGCTGGGTAACGTCACTTCTGTTGACTTTAAAACAAAACAGAGAGCTATCTCGCTACTTCCTCCCCCTCCCTCCCGTGCTGCTCCCGTGCCATTGAAACTCTCCTAAACGCACATCTCGTCTGTGATTTGCTGGAACAGTTTGTTATATTTTTATGGGCTAGGTTTGCCCAGGTTGTTTTTGTTGCCTGGGCTGTCCACAGAGATCGTGTTTTTTTTACAGTGTATTCAGGACACAGACAGCTAGTGGTTGGTTAGGTGATGTTTGCAGCAAGTGACATAAAATGTTTTAGCCTAAAAAACGTGTGGCATCGCTTAGAGCACCTTTAATATTCATCATGAATATTAATTCAAAGACCCTTCGTTGATTGTGTTCACTGAACAGCTGTGCAAACACACCTGAGGGACAGAGGCTGTTGGTCACCTGGCCCAGGTTGAGCAGTTTGCTTGTGTAGGAGGACTGCAACACCGTTTCCCCCCTCCACTTGTCCTCGTGAACCCTTATGCCTGTCAGAGCCATTCCAAATACAGGGATTGTTTGGAGAAAGCAAAAAACAAAATGGTAGAAACAATTATGTTAGAGGATTTATCAACCACTAATAACTTAAATGTTAAAGCTCAAACCAGCTAGACTGCTTTCTGCTCTCTAAGATCTGATAACAGCATTGCCAACTTATGTGTTCTTATATGAGGACTTCCAAAAGTACAGGAAATGAAACAGACTTAAGCAATGCTATCTAAAGTTCCCTTCAAGTCCTCTCATAGTTTCAGATAATTATAACTGCAAAAAGTTGAAATATATGACTGCAAATCTCAAGAGCTATGAAATCTCTCTAGCTCTAACGGCTTCTACACACAGTTGCGTGCGTTGCAGTGCTGAAGACGCATCCCATTCACTTTACATAGGATCACGTCATCCGTTGCCGAACTGAATTGTGGGTCTGTTGCGTCGCGTTTCTCCCGTCGCTCGAGCTCGGGCGGAGGAGCGTTGAGAAGTTCAGCTGTTGCTGCACCGACAGACGGCACCGGCCAATCACGCCAATCGACGGACGGCACCAACCAATCAAATTACGGTTATATTTCAAGTCATTTGCATAGCTACCGTCGGGAACACCCACTGGCATGCGTTGACGGAGCGCAACTGTGTGTAGAAGCTGTTATAGGTTCTGTCCTGCCCTCTCTACCTGTGATTAGCAGCACATCTCCTGGCTGTACTGTCAGTACCCAGAAGGCAGCGGTCCTCCACATCACCACTTTCATTTCCACATCCGACTGGTCAGTGACTATCAACGTTGCCAGGGGAATAGCACTTCCTGCTGCTGCACCCCTTTTCATCTTCACCTCCTGGAGGTGAGAGGGGTGCACCACAGCAGCTAAAATCGAATACTGCACTCCGTGTGTTTTGCATCTGGCCAGGAGAGTTGGAGGCCCGGCTGTTATACAGCCACCCCATGCTGTCGGCTTTGAATGGTGACCTTCCGGTGTGGTTGGAGACAACCTGCTCTTTTTCCGAGCAGGAGAGACAGGTGAGCTGTGAGCGGGCCGGCCAGGTGGAGTCTGTGTAGGCTGGCTCGGTAAAGCGAGACAGGGCAGAGGAGTTCCCTGCAGTGGGCCGTCTTTGTCGACAGGAGCTGGAGCTGCCGCTGCTGCAGGGATTCCCTGAGTGCAAAGCAGCCCATCTGGCGTCCTCTCCAGCATCAAACCCCCTTCCTGCTGCCGCTGACTCAGCAGAATCTCGGAGAATCTGTCCAAAGAGGGTTGCAGGGTTCCTCCCACTGCCCGGCTGCTGCTGCCTGGGCTGGAGTGGGGGCTGTACAGCTCTGGCGAGGTCCTGGAGATCACTGGAGTCTGCTGCTGGGTCAGTGGCGTGTGTGGGGAACCCATTCCTGTAGGCGCTGGTTCTGGAGGAGGCCCTGACGTCCTTTTCATGAGAAGGGCTTGGCTCTTTGTCCACACGCTGAGGTACAGACTCTCCACAGACATAATATCAGAGCAGGACGGTTGGCATTCGGACACCGCGAGAGGCTGAGCAAGTGGAAAGCAGCTGTCTAGGTAGCCTTGGAGTGATTCTGAACAAAGGTCATCATCATTCTGTGATAGATTTTTTTTCTGAGAACGCTGGCTTAGTGGGACAGGTGGTGAAGGGTTGGCAGTGACCACATTTTCTCCATCTTCTTCAAATAATGGCAATGAATGCCCCTCAGATGTTGTCGCCAATTCAAAATGACCCTTGCTGACATCTATATTCACGTGCCCTGATGAGATATTTGCCTGCACTGAATCAGGGTTAACCTGGACCCCTCTATCATTGGTCCGAGGCCTTAACTGGCCCTGATCCCAGGACAGTTCCAGGGTTTTCCATTCATCACTAGAGTCTTCATGAGCATCTCTAGCTGATGCACTCAGAGAGGAGCATGGTGCACCGAGAAACACATGAACCTTAGGTTTGTCCGTCATGCTCTTTTTGTCCTCTCGATGCAATGCAATCCAATTCACTGCTGATTGACTACCTAAAGACAGGAAAAAATGCACAATATATACCATATGATTGTCAATATGATGTCAATATACACACAAAATACCATATGATTGTCAGACTAGAGTTAATATAACATGCTAAAAGAGAATAAATTAATTACATTATTTAGATGAACTAAGAACATGTACACAAAATGAGCCTAAATCATTTGAGTGCTCAATCAGAGTTGCAGAAGGCATGTCTGAACATCTAATCTCTGACAGGCAACAAAGTCTGTGTACAGGAGTGATTTTTTCACTGGCAAATGATCTTTGAAAGGGACATAGTTCAGATGATCCAAACGTGTCTTTTGTCCACTGTTTGTTCAGACAGGGAGCCACTAGAAAAAACTGAATGTCAAGGTCAATAAGGGAAAAAATTACCTTAGCATTACCAAACACATTTTTCTCTGAATTCCCAAGGCTACTCAAGCAGCCCTGATACACATTCTTACAAAGAAAAATATCCGTTCATGATAAAAAAAAAACATTATGTGTGTTTGCACAATAATTGACAGTGATTCTGTCAGCAGGTCTCGAAGGTAGTCAGAAACTTGGTAATGCAGGCAAGTCAGTGGTGGTAATGTTCACATGCAACAGCTGTTAACAATAAACAGCTATTCAGTCCAGACCATAGTCAGACTTAAACATTCTCCAGAAGTGATGTGTGATGGCAAACAAGGGAGAAAAACAGCCGTAGCTATAGAGTACCTCCCCTGAACCCACCAACCACATGATGGGTGTTGGTGCTACGGCAACCAATGGCACAAAAGAAAGAGGCCAGTAAAACTTGAGAGCACCAACAATGATTTATGACAGTGAGGCAGATGGAGAACTGAATAAGGTGATGTGGTGGAGCTTAAAACTGCCCTGAATGAAAGAGGGCATGTTCTTTTAAAAGTATTCAATATAGTTTATACTTGTAAACAAGAAACACTGTAAACACTTTTTTTTTACACACAGCCTTCCTGTACTGTGACATGCATAAGAATGCTCCTCTGTCCGGCCTCTTGACCAAAATGTCTATTGTACAGCATTGATAGGAACTGAAGATGCAGAACTAGGTACTACTATATTTACTAAGTAGGTAGGGCTTAAAACTGGATTTTGGGGGGAAAAAAAACTCCTTTAGAAGACTTTAAGGAACATGACAACTTTTTTGGAAATTAGCTTATCTGCTGTCTATCTTATTTGATAATAAGAGGATATATACAGTTCTCTTCTCTGTGCATGCAATGACCCAGTCTGACACCTTTAGCCTAGCTTAGCATAATTAACTGGTAATGGGTTAGACCAGTTGGCCTAGTGGAGTGGTTCTCAACCTTTTTTCAGTGATGTACCCCCTGTGAAACATTTTTTCAGCAAAGTACCCCCTAACCAGCACAAAGCATTTTTAGTTGAGAAAAAAACAGAGTACTGTGTCATCAGTGTCTAATTTATTAAACTTTGGAACTGATAAACTCATACAAAATACAAACATTTGGGGGGAAACTATTTTGAACATTTTAAATTTTAATAATCCATGACTAAATGTATTGCAAATGATTGTATATTTTGCAAATTATATGTATATTTTAAAATTTCACGTACCCCGTGGAGTGCCTTCACGTACCCCCATTTGAGAACCACTGGCCTAGTGTATAGCTACAAGGGCACTATAGACCCTTTCAACAATAAAAACAAAAACAATGCTTGAACGTTCTATTTGGGCCCCAATCTACTTCCTCTGCATTAAGATAACATATGGAATGTTAAAAAGGAAGTCTTGTGGGGCCAACTATGATGCTGATAATGGAACTCTGGTGTAACCCACTTCCAGTGAATAATGTTCAAATATCAGACAGGGTTGTTTCAAGCACAGAGAGAACAAAAGTTGGCATATTCCTTTAATGCAGGTTGCTTCTCATTTAATTACACAAATACAGCAGATGACTGTCCACAGTGCACAAAGCAAGATCCATAAAGACATTTGTGATTTTGGTATGGAGGAACTTGACTGGTCCATTGAGAACAGTGTTCTCTATAGTTTCTCTATCAAACTAATACCTTTGAGAAGAACTGAAGAGAGATTGCGAATTGACGAGCCAGGCTTTCTTCCAATATTGCCTGACCTCGCAAATACTCTTCTGAATGAATGGGCAAAAATGTCTAGCGTGGCCACACCCACCTAGAATCTCCTTTCACAAGTGAATGAATCTGGTTTTAACTAGGCAAAAAAAAAATCCATCCACACTAAAATCATATGAATATCCTTCCCAAAAGAGTGGACACTGTGTGTGTGTGTGTGTGTGTGTGTGCCACAAAGGCCAAAATATGTGAAAAATATGTGCAATGGTTAAGTAGGCTAAATAATGGAAGAACTGAACTGCTGAAATACAGAAAGGCGTTTTGTCCACACACACACACAGTGGATCTCAAATTCCTGGATCTAGAAAGGAGTCTAACTGGCAGGCAAATCGAATCAAATCTGGCAGGCAATCAAAAGCAGTGATTGTAGAGTGCTCTCATATCCTACTCCAATCTAGGAGCTTGCACACTGCTACAACAAACGGCAACAAACACCAACCGTTGGGTCAGTGTGGGTTGGGGCATTGTTGGCGTTTGTTGGATGGAGTTTGACATGACAGTTGGTTTTATGAACATTCTAAAGACTACCAACTTTAGAATGTTGGAGTTTGTTGGAGTAGTGTGCAAGCTCCTTTAGCCTACTGCAAGCAGGGTTGCCAGAATTGGGCGGTTTTGCAATCTATTTTGCGGGCAAAAATGGGTTTGGGCGGGTGTATAAAAATTGGGCTGGTTTGGGATCAGTTCGGCGGGTTTTTGTAGCCGAAACAGAGGCACTTCAGACCCTTCTTCCAGCGACCGTCTCTGGTCAGCAGGCAGCAGTCTGTCACTCACTCACTCACACACCCTCTGGCTGACGTGCCCCCTAAACTCACAACAGACACTCTCAGCTCACGTCACCTTATGTATCGAAACATGCATTCTAGCTATATAAATGGCATAGTGCATGGTATTTCCATAACCGCGAGATATGCGCTTCACAATGACGTCAATTAGTTGTTAGATATTCACAGCAGACAGTAAAGCCCAGCAGTAATTTATCCAAATTAACACATATTTCAAGTACCATGATGTTGTCAAATATTGAAGTTGTGGGAAGTTTAAGCTGTATGTTTCTTTCGTCCCGCATGTCGTTTCATTTATCCCGGCCTGGAGAGACGAATGAAACAAAACGCACGTTCGATTTCTCCTTAAATAACTCCTGAATGGTTTTGTTCAGAGCTGAAAATGCAACTGTATTTGACAGAGGACCGATGTAGGTTGCTTGTGACAAAATATTAGCTTTCAGTGTTTTACGATGTCTTTGTAAATTACGTTTAATTAAAAAGTGTTTCAGTCCGGTTCTCCCCTACTCCGGCGCAGACCGCCATTCAAACACACGGCTCGCGGGGTTTTCAAACTTAGCTAGCTGACTGACAATGTCAATATGCCAAAGTGGGCAAAGAGCATTTTCTCATTACAGTCAATCTCTTCATGAGTGTGCACACTGCTGAAAGATTACCTACGAGACAGGATGGACTTACTTACCCCTTCTTTCAGGGTTGATGGATGTGCGCAGGTCTTGCGCGAATGGCTTGACATAGACTACGACCCACGTTCCGTCCAGCCCGACAGTTGTTGAGGAAGTTTGACAAAGCCTACTATAACTTTTTAATTATTTTTAGGCCTAATAACAATTGCTCAAAGCGATTTTCACGAAGGGCCTAGCCCTAGGGCCATAGGCCTATGTTTTTTTGTGTAGAGATGGCCCATGCATGAACGTTCTGCTTCTGCAAAGAGCGCACTGACACCCCTGTTCGTTCAACGCGACTTTCATGAAAACTAGGTTTAACTGCCTGTCAGGTAGGCCTACTAATTGTTCTAAATTACAGGTGTCAAACTCAAGTTTGCCTTTAGCCTATATCTGGCGTATGAAAATATTTTTTGCGTGTAGTTGCCATGCATGAACGCACTGCTTCTGCAAAGAGCGCACTGACACTGTCCCTATTCAGCGCGATTTTCATGAAAACTCTAGGCCTAACTGCCTCTCTCAGGGAATAGGCCTATAGCGCCTAGGTATTAATTGCACAGGTGTCAGACTCAAGTTTAACTCAAGCCTTAGCCTACATTTGGGGTAGGCCTATGCAAATATTTTTTGTGTAGTTTATGAACCAGTTATGAACGCACTGCCTCTGCAAAGAGTCGACACCCCTGTTCTATAATCAATGCGATTTTCATCTAATGTTATACATGAATATGCATGTGTCATGTCGCTATTATAAATAATTGAAATGTTGTGCGTTAGGCTATTTTGTATGTTCATATATACATTCAATGTTTTTATGTTAGGCTAGCCTACTGAATGCTTTTGTTCCAAGCGTCTATTGACACAAACAGACTCATTAATAGTCTATGTTTAGCCTATTGCATTATTTTCCGTAACATAAGCTTATAGAAGAATAGTCTGACGTCCGTGTAGCCTACTTTTGCGTTCATTTGATTGAATATAGTTTCTGAAATTGGATAGGCTAAGTCGAAAAATGGGTTATTTTAAAGCTTGCTAATGATTTCAATGTGTTTAAATCAGAAACAAGCAAAAGCTAATTTGGGCAGTTTTTTGTGCATTCTCGCGGTTTTTGACGAGGTTTTGGGCTGGAAAACCTTGATGTGATCTGGCAACACTGACTGCAAGTTTCTTACAAAAAAAGAGAGAGATTTGCATTCTCAAAAAAGTTGGAAGGAGTTGGAAATGTAAGCGACGAGTCGTAATAATACTGTAGCATACCGTATCTGAAGTAAGATACGTTCTCTTCTACGTTTCTTGTGAAAGAAAGCTGTCAAAAGTCGTCTGCTTTGGAATTCTAGCATTAAGTTTAAATTGATAATCGGTTCCAGGAATGACCGGTGGAACGCATATTGTTTCATCGTTATGTGTACACGCCTGAGGTCCTCCCACGCCAACTGCCTTTTTAAGCAAGATACTCCCTACTCGGTCGTTGTCAGTTCATTACTGAACGGGACAGAGAGAGGAGGCGCTGTCTCGTTTTTTTTATGTCTTTCCTTTACCCAGTTCGTAGCTTTCCCTGTAGTTATCTGTAGTTCAGTTTACTTGATTAACTCCTACCTTAGTAAAGATGTACAGGTATCTTGGAGAGTTACTCTCACGGGGAGCAAGTGGTGCTCTGGCCTCGGGATGTGTCGACTCTGCCCTGCCTGCTTCCGCGTCTTTAATGCGGGTTCGTCGCTACAGCGAGGCCGTGGGAGATGATGACCCCAACTTCTTTACAATGGTGGAAGGATTTTTTGACAGAGGCGCCTCAATTGTGGAGGATAAGCTTATGGAAGATCTCAGGAATAGAGAAACACCCGAGCAGAAGAGGAATCGAGTCCGAGGGATTCTCAAAATCATCAAGCCCTGTAACCACGTACTAGCAGTGTCATTCCCCATCAAGCGAGACAACGGGGAATGGGAACTGATAGAGGGCTACCGGGCCCAACACAGCCAACACCGGACCCCCTGTAAAGGAGGTAGGACAGGATAAGCTAACGCTAAATATGTTCCCCATGGCGTCCCGTCGACTTAGCATGACAGTTCAAGGCGTGCATTAAAGGGCATTGGTCTGCCATGACGGCCAAGCTAGCAGCTAAAAATCTCTGAAGTTGTAGTAGAAACTATTTGTTTTTTTTGCAGATTTGTTTTCAAAGTTGTTAAAATACGTTTCAATTAACATGTTATTAGAAGAAACGCTTGGATATGTTGTCTTGTTACGTTAGCATAGCAAATGGCAGTGCGGTCCTCCCAATTTCATTCGCAATGTTTTAGGTTACCTTAACGTTAATGTTACAACTTTTGGATGGGGTGTCATTAGTACAATGCAAAACAAATATCAAGCGTTATTGAAAATATAGTTTCCCAGTCACCACAAGTAGGCTAATGAAGTTCGAATGTCCGTCTATGCTAACAGGTAACGTTAACAGTGAAGTTCTTAACGTAACAAACTTAAGCGATAGCTTCTAGGTGACCATACGTCAGCCAGCTAACAAAAAGTAGATGGCTAAAATTAACCAGTTTATAACCTATCCTCGTTTTGCTAAATACCTCTGCATATGCTAATCCTCTATTCATAGGAAACGGTTTCTTCCATAGTCCCCATTGAAAATAATCTGCAGGGCTATCTCCGACGTTAGCTTTACGTTCAACTTGTGGTTGAAAGTGACTCATGTAAAGTTAAGGTTGGCACAGAGCGGTAACGTTACAGAAGCTGAGGCACTAACGTTACCATATCTTATTATTATTATTATTAATGTTTTTTTTATTTTATTATTATTATTATTTAAATTAAGGCTAGTCACATGAGGGTAGCTATTGTTCCTCTTGTTTGTCAGTTGACATTGTTGAATGTGCTGCAATCTACTCATCCTCCATACAAAGCAGAATGTGCGCCTCTCAAGGTAGAGTTTGTAGTCAACCTCTTCCTACTTTTGACGTGTTTGAAGTGCCCACTAAAGAGCCAGGGCTTTCAATCACTCCCTCTGTTCTGCTTCCACCCAAGACAGGAATGCTGACTTAAGTTTGTTTTTGAGGGCTGTCCTGTCCATGGACTTTTCATTTAGGATTATACAGAAAATGGGGTTTGGTGCAATTTGCCAAATATGTTTATCTGTTTAGCATATGTACCATCCCTAATGTTATGCATAAATAGTTCAACTATGGAATTTCCTGTCTCCTGCTGCTGCTGAGGTGGGAAGATCAATGTACACATAAACTGTGTGTCTTCATTTCATTTCTTTGTCAGTAGATTAGAAGTGTTTACTTCAATGTAAACCTGTGCTTTGCACCCATTAACATAACTGCTGCCTCAGCTGTAGGCGGAACTCAGAAACTTGAGCCCTAGTCTTAAGTTTGTAATTGGAGATGAATACAAAAACGTCTGATGGAATTTTTGTGAACTGATATGTGGTCAATGTGATTGCATATTTGTTATGCGTGTGTGTACAGTAGGTACTCAACTAACTGAGCTATGACCAACAATGCAGATTAACTTTAATGTTGTGGTACTCCGAACTCCTTTGTTAAATTAGTTAGGCTATTATTAACGTAGACTGTCTGTAACCATAGGTGGTATTGATATAGTGATATACTGTAAGTTCTAGGGGTCTGGAGGAGAGTTGTGTGGTTAGATGGCCACACCCAGTCATTTTCCTTTTTTTTTTTATTTTCTTTTCCTTTTTTCAACTTCAGTGTGGAGTGAATGACTCATTAGGTGGTTTGTGCCTGCCTTCCAGTAGTCTGCACTGAGCATGTGGAACCGACTCCATTTTATGCCGATGTTGTTTTTCCTCACAAATGAGTCAGGCAGCTATCAGCCTAGTGCGTTAGCATGTATTAGTGGTGGTCTTTTCTGCAGAATGAAAACTTCTCCAAATAGACTGCCCCTGCACTGCACCGGCATGAGTCATAACCATCCTCTTCTGTGTGACTCAGTATATGAGGAAAGAAAATATTTGGATTCCTACCAAGCTTTCAGTTAGAATAGGAGTAGAAGTCAGGGTTTAATTCGGGTTATCTGGTTCTGGTGTATGTGCTTTTTTTCCGTTGTGTCCCGTCAAATTATTCAGTTGCATCTTCCTGAATTGTAGTATATTGATGCACGTGTGTCTAGCCTGTTGTTACTTTGGTGTGTATGTTTGACTAATTTGATCTGTAGTAGTTGACACTGTACACACAGGTGTCTCTTCTTTCAGAGTGGTGGCTCAGTGACGTAACACATGTACTGTTTGTGTGTTTTAGGTATCCGGTACAGCACACACGTGTCTTTTGATGAGGTGAAGGCCTTGGCCTCACTAATGACATATAAATGTGCAGTTGTTGGTAAGTATTTGTTCTTCCATCCTGTCTCAGTGCTTCTTTATGGGAGGGGGGGTTTGTTGTTGTTGTTTTTTTTAAATAATTTACAGGGAGTAACTAACTATGTGGTTCCCCTCACAGATGTGCCTTTTGGAGGAGCTAAAGCTGGTCTGAAGATCAACCCAAGGAATTACTCTGTAAGTGGTGCTCTGTCATTGTTTGTGGTTGATGTTTCAACAGACAGGTGCTATTGGTTTGGGTTATGCCAACCTCTCCGTCTGACTTCTAATATGTTCTTTACTTTCTTAATGCGAGCTCAAATCACACTGTCATCTAACCCAGTCCTCAAGCAGCATTTGGAGTATGTTCTTTTTTTCTTTTAATCTGATCAGTAGCACAATCTGTCATTCAGGCTACATTTTTTGTCTAACTGACAAACAATTACTTATTTGACTACGCAAAGCAATTTGTGACTTTTCTTCTGTGAGGCTTTCGAGATTTCTTCTCATTGAACATTTTATAGACTTGAAAGGGCCACAGGGGCATTTCCCAGCCCCCATGACCGTGTCATAGAGTCAGAGAAGCTGTGTGTCAGTGTGCTGTGCCCTCCACTTCCTGTTAACCGCACTCAGCCGTGTGTTATTGCCAACCTGGCTCCATTAGACCTTGGCAGCATGTGTCAGGAAGAGAACTGCTGAGCAATCAGCCTCTGCAAACTGCTAGCAGATATTTAGAGAGGCAGCCCCCAACTCACATGGGCATGCACACATACAGTCACACTCACTTTTCTTTACTCTTTACATTACATTGACACTGTTCTCACTGTCTCATCAGCCACTTAACTCAATTGTGTCCATTTTCCCCTTTAATTTACACCTAGCTAAGTACACACACCTCTCTACTTTGCCTGCCTGACCTGATGTTTGAAAGCCATTCACTTGCTGTTTTATGCCTGCTTTGCTAATGTGTGTGTGTGTGTGTGTGTGTGTGTGTGTGTGTGTGTGTGTGTGTGTGTGTGTGTGTGTGTGTGTGTGTGTGTGTGTGTGTGTGTGTGTGTGTGTGTGTGTGTGTGTGTGTGTGTGTGTGTGTGTGTGTGTGTGTGTGTGTGTGTGTGTGTGTGTGTGTGTGTGTGGATGCACGCGCAGGACAATGAGTTGGAGAAAATCACCAGGAGGTTCACCATTGAACTGGCCAAAAAAGGATTCATTGGTTAGTACTCTGGGTCTCCGTGCTATGATTGGTTAGTCTTTGTTCTGAACTAAGGTTGCAGTGGAATACCGGTATTGTCATATAGACTACGCTGATATGAGGGTTCATGATTATCAAACTGTGTACTTTGCTTTGCTTACCGGTAAACTTTTACTGAATGGATGTAAAATGGTTACCAAAGGAGGAAACATCAAATGCGTTTGTCCATCTTTGGAAACACCATTCTAAACCATCCCCCAACCACAATAAAATGCATTAGTGAAATAACTTTCCATATCTTAGCTCCAAGTTAAATTTGTTTTAAATGTGCTTCCCTCTGACGCACAAACACACACACATTATAGACAAATGCAAGATACTCTGAAACTGTGATATTTTCAAAGATTGCAAAGATTATCCTTCCGCGAAACAGTCATACCATTGCAACCTTGTTCTGATCACTGCTCTACTCCGCACAGGATCCCTGTGATCGTGGCCCAGGGAGAGTGATTGTATTTCATGTCTCTCATTCCCTCTTCTCTCGCTCAGGCCCTGGCATTGATGTCCCTGCTCCTGACATGAGCACTGGCGAAAGGGAGATGTCATGGATCGCCGACACCTTCGCCAACACCATGGGCTACAACGTAAGAGTCTTTTCTAAACAAATGCTTTCCAACTGGTTGTGGCTTTCTGACTATATATATTATCATCAGTAACAGGCTTAGAATGTCTTTGCATAGCAGATAAGAAAAGAGGCTTTGGCCTTGCTCTGTGTTGTTTCGCTGATAGCCAGTTCCTTATTGTCTGCACAGTCATCTAATTTGTTTGCCATTAGGGGGAAACATAAATAGTTGGTATAGTAGTATTTCTGCTATGTAATATGCATGTGAAATATTGCTTGCTAAAATGGTAGCAGTAGGAGTAGGAGTAGGTAATGGTTGGAGTAGAATCTCAGTGATACTTCCTCCTTTCCTTTTTATGGTCATAAGCAGATCTACAGATGACCCTTAAGCCATGTTACCATGGTTGCACAGTTGGAGCTTTGAGATATGTCAGGATGTTTTTTTTTGCCATCCATACATGTTAAGTATATGCAACAACAAAAGTATGTGAGTGTTATTACTGTGGTGGTAACCTTAAGCCCACATAACCACAATAGTAAACATTCAATAAATTGTTTTCACTGTGAATGGCAATAAGGCTATAGAGAGGATGAGGAAGTAAGTAGTCTTTTTTTCTATCTTAGTATTGACAAAAAGCAGCAAACCGCAGCAAAAGGAATAGTCAAGTGGTAGGTACTAGATTCAGCATAGCCAGTTGCAGTTCATTTGCAGGTCATCAACATACAGTATATATATACTGTATCTGACAAGATTTCCTTTCAAGGTTAGCAAAGCACCTCTTATGGCCCTTTCTTCAGCTTTTGGTGAAATGAAAATGTCAGGGTCTCACTGTTAGATTGTGGTTTAATTTCAAGACAGTGAGAAAAGATATCTGGATTGTCTAGACCTTAACCTTTATTACATGATGCCACTAGCCATAACCAGAATATGTTGTTTTTAATTATTCTTTTTATTGAAATGTTTATTTTCCTGTGTTCTCTTTTGTTGAAATACTGTAATCTTACCACATGACTAAACTCGGACTAAACTCCAACATGACAGTTTTAATTATTTTTTACAATGTGGGCATGTTTTGGCAAGGTCAGTCACTATTGTTTGCTCAGAGTAGGCAGGGTGCATTCGTACACAATAGTCCACTTGTCCTTTTTATTTGTTTCCTCAATGTTCCTGAAATACCAGCTCTTAACACCAGGTCTGTTTTCCTGTTCCCACTCTTGACAGGATATCAACGCCTATGCATGCGTGACAGGCAAGCCCATCAGCCAGGGTGGCATCCACGGCAGAGTGTCGGCCACCGGTCGCGGAGTCTTCCACGGCATCGAGAACTTTGTCAATGAGTCAGCCTACATGAGTCAGTTGGGTCTCACCCCTGGCTTTGGGGACAAGACCTTTGTCATTCAGGTATGTGCCAGAAACCACAAGCACAAACATATTCACATAAGCACTCACTTTTCTAGCTGTTAAAGGGATATTCCACCATTTGGGGAATTACAGTCATTTTCCACCTCCCCTTGAGTTAAACAATTGATTTTTACCTTTCTTCAGTTCATCCAGCCGTTCTCTGAGTCTGGCGATACCACTTTTAGCTCCAGCCTAGCATAGGTCATTGAATCGGATTAGACCATTAGCATCTCGCCTGCTAGCATCACGTTTAAAAGTGACTAAGATTTCCGGTAATTTTGACTAAACAGCAATTTTCCTATTTAAAACAATGAAATCGCCTACACCGATAGCTGATATAACTTGCACCAGCGATGACCGCTTCTGAGATCTATTTTGAAATTCATGATTGACACAGAGTTCTCCTTTGTGAGAAACTATGTGTGTGGAAATGTTCAAGGACCACTCAATTTGTGTTGTCTGCGTTGATACCTGTTTTTAATACAGGTCATCAAAACCATGATATCAGCAAGGGCACACTGGCCATAATTCCTTTCAGGGAGCACATCCTATGGTTCTACCTTCAGCTTGTTAGTGAAATAAAAACAGGCCTCAGGGAGATGTTTGAATTGTCTGGACATAAATATTGTTTGTTTACTAGTCAGAATATTTTGCATTTGAATAGATTCATTATTTAAATGTAAAAATAATTTGATTTGTCTTTTCTGGTGTTATCTTTTGTTGAAATAATAATCATATGCGTCATGTTACCACATGAGTTCCACAGAGTCCACAAGAGAGCAGCACTGAGTCATTTATGTGCAGTGATCGACCCAATGGCCAAGCCAAACCAGGCAGTGTGAAAACGATCCCCCGTTAAACCCCTAAAGTGATATAGTCAGCTCAGTGAAAGACCTGCAAAGTATTTATATTGATCAAATCCCAGTCATAACCAAATAATGGCCATTAATCTCTCATTAGGGAGTTATTTTTGAAGAGTAGGGTGATCCATTATCTTCTGCTCATGTGAGTGGGCTCTCCTCTTTGACAGGGATTTGGTAACGTGGGTCTGCACACTATGCGCTACCTCCACCGCTTCGGGGCCAAGTGTGTTGGCGTGGGAGAGATCGATGGAAACATTTGGAACTCCGATGGCATTGACCCCAAAGAGCTGGAGGACTATAAACTGGTGAGTCAGAGTTTCCAGTGTTTTTTCCTTTTTTTTTTTTTTTTAAATTAATTATTATAATATTAATAATTTATACCAATTCAGACTGCTGCTTTTGAACATAATGTGTTGTGTGTGTGTGTATATAAATTTATGTATGAACATATACAGCCCTTCTTCTTTAACTCTCGGTCATTTCTTACAGCAACATGGCACTATTGTGGGCTTCCCCAAGGCCCAGCCTTATGAAGGAAGCATCCTGGAGGCAGACTGTAACATCCTCATCCCGGCCGCTGGGGAGAAGCAGCTCACCAGGAAGAATGCACACAAGGTCAAGGCCAAGGTGAGGACTGATCAAAGATAATGCAACCTGTGCAAGAGACTTTGTGACTGGTTTTGTGTATTTAATCGGGATCACTTTTAAGCAAGTGGCAGTGTGTCAGTAGTTCATCATATTTTCATGCCTCATCCAAGTAATGCCATTACATGAGAATAAAATGAAATGAAAATAAAATAGACTTTAAGTACTGTATGCATAAAGTAGTCACAGTTTTAGTCACTCTTTTGCATACTGGCAGATCATTGCCGAGGGTGCTAACGGCCCTACAACTCCAGACGCCGATAAGATCTTCCTGGAGCGGAACATCATGGTGATTCCGGTAAGATGCGACCTGCAGCACAATATTAAACATGGAGTTCCCACTCACCCATCTCTGACACCTAGTTATTCTGGCCGTTAATTTGAAAGAGACTTCTTAAGCCTAGCAGACAACATGCACTACACGTTTCCATCAGGTGGGATGGCTGTGCTTACACTGTACGTACAAACTGCTCACACAACAAAAAATTCAGACATTCCAGATATACAACCTGAATTGGTCCAGAGCTGGAACTTTGATTGTTGTGTCCTCTAATCGCGTGTCATGAGCCTGCTAAAATGGCTTGACCAATCTGTTGGGAATTCGGCCTGATTCTATCATTTTTCAGGTCTGGGTTGATCAGGGCTAAAATCGGGCCAAATTATAGCCAGTTAATAGCCTAGAAATCTAGACGCACCCTAGCGGCAGCAAATTAATTTGCTCAGCCTGTACGTCTAGTATCAAACCATAGGGATTTCTATTGGCTGCAGCCGTGGATCTCATCCAATCACAGCGCTCTATTTTGTTAGAGAGTCTTAAGGCAGGCTTAACAGGATAACGACAGTCCTGCGACGGTGAACAACAAGGAAGGTGGCTATGACGAACGAAGAGCGGTTGTTTGAATCGGCGTTGGCGTCAACTTTGGAGAAGTTGGACTTGTGCTTTTCTTTGAAAGTTGAGCAACACAATGCACTTAAGTCATTCCTTTCGAAGAAGGATGTATTTGCCGTTTTGCCGACCGGATACGGATATGGTCGTAGCGCTGGCCTATTGCATGCCTAGGCAGTTTGAAAGACAATTCTCTGCCCGCCCCTTGGATTAAGCGAGGTGAATGGTTCGATGCCAGACTATACATTTCAATGATATAGGATGGCCTGCCAGGCTAGCCAGTTTATCATGCTGCACTTTAAAGAAGTCTTTGTACCCTTGGTTCCTGTTTTCAGTTTTATGTAAATGTTTGCAGGTTGTGTGTGTGTGTTGACAGTTTAAAATGGTGAAATTCATTTCAATGGGTTAAAATAGGATTTGTACCTGAACGCTGGTGGTGTGACCGTTTCCTACTTTGAGTGGCTGAAGAACCTGAACCATGTCAGCTACGGCCGACTGACCTTCAAGTACGAGAGAGACTCCAACTACCACCTGCTGAGTAAGTCACCGGCCCCGTCAGCCTCTCCCCCTCTTCTCTTGCTGATGTACCTGCAAATTAGCTTGCTCAACAGGTGTGTCCACATAGGCAGACAGTAGGCCACATGCAAATGGCAGTTAAAATATGCCTAGGGGGCAAAGGCAGACACGGATACAGAGCAGCAACCAATTGCACGACAGTGTTCTATAAAAATTCTAATGTTTTAAGCACATTTTCTATAGTTAGACACATGCAAATGCAAAAGTATAATATATACCTGTTCAGGTACATATATATGTGCACTGCAAACACAAATGCACAGTTACCCATGGCATGCAATGGAAATTGGATTACCTATCATACAGTATAATTTCCATGCCGTATTAATTGCTGTTTTGACCTCACAGTGTGAGTGTTCCAGATGTGTTCATATGTGACCTTGTCTTGTCAGAGTGTGCCAGACTAGTTTGTTTGCGTGAGAGGACTGTTTGCACTGTGTGTGTATTTCACTGGATTACACAAAAGCGAGAGGCTAGGGTGACAGAACTGTCTGTTCCGACCCCACATATGATACAGTAATGCTCTCTCTTTTTCTCTCTCTCCAATAACATCACAACAAAAACTATCAAGGAAAGAACAATATTTGACATGGAATAGGTATTAGAATGATACAATTAAATAGATTGAAATATGAACATGCATGCAAATGAACGAACACACACACACACATGAATAATCATAATAAACGGGGGGGGGGGGAGTATTACTATAAATAAAAAGAAATCAAGTAGTCTTTAATTTCCTTAATTTATGGCATGCTGTCACTTCTTGTCCTGCTTAAGGTAAAAGCTCAGTTTTTTTTTTCTCCTAGTATATATTTAATTTGAATGTGTCTCTCTCTCTCTCTCTCTCTCTCTCTCTCTCTCTCTCTCTCTCTCTCTCTCTCTCTCTCTCTCCCTTGAGCTGCTCCCCTGTTGAGAGCCTCCATAAGCAACATTGTTTTTATCGCCGGGTCATGTGACTTAGTTTTTCCAGGAAGCAGAGGGAGAGAGCGAGACGTGTTTCTGTGGATACAGTGTGCCTGCACCCCACACTGCATTAGTCAGCCTCCCAGCACCAGTCAATGCACTGGAGGCTGTTTGCCATTATTAATGCCCTCCCTATGAAAGACCGCCATCATTCTGTCAAATCCGCATCCAATCCACACTCAGCAGTCTGTCTTGGCCTTGGCTTCAGCCTGGACATGCTCAAAGGCTAGCAGTGCTTTCTAATAACTCATTGATTAATGGAGTGCCTTTCTGTCCCACTTTACCCAGTGTCTGTTCAGGAGAGTCTGGAGAGGAAGTTTGGGAAGCACGGCGGTGCCATACCTGTTGTCCCCACCTCTGAGTTCCAGGCTAGGATCGCTGTAAGTACTCAAGATTTATCAGCAGATAATTGTATTTGCTGCCTAGTGTCAGCTTTGAGTGATTGCTCAGGAACTCTGGACTGGTCCCAAACTACAATGAGAGATCTATCGCTACCAAAATTCCACCGAGCTGCTGATCTGCAATTAAACCAATAAACTTTGTGTTGCACTTTGTGCATGAAAAATGTGCTACATAAATAAAAAAAAAAACCTACTTTCTCACTTGCTATGTAGAAAAGAAAGTCAAGAACAAAACAAAACAATAAACCGTTTTCTGAAATTACACATTCCAGCATGTTATACCTGTGTCCATGGTTGACTCCGTCTTACCTGTCAGTTGTCCTGAAGCATGACCTATGAAGACTAATTAACACAGGATTTTAATTAAATCTTTCTGGTTTGGTGAGCTGTAATTTGACTGAGACAGGGGTGTTCAGGGGTTTGTGACATTTCTAGGAAGACCATGAAAAGTCATTATATCAAAACGAGAAAGAAACTCATCAGGGACACCTGAAACTATTTTTTTGTCTGCAAATGTTCTGCGTTCATGTCAAATCTCCACAGTGTCTCTATGACAGGAATGGACAAGCGTCTCTTATGGCCGTGTCGTCTTTGTGTTTCAGGGAGCTTCTGAGAAGGACATTGTGCACTCTGGCCTGGCGTACACCATGGAGAGGTCGGCCAGGGTAAGTAACC
Source organism: Alosa pseudoharengus (assembly GCF_046254945.1). Lineage (NCBI taxonomy): Eukaryota > Metazoa > Chordata > Actinopteri > Clupeiformes > Clupeidae > Alosa > Alosa pseudoharengus. The sequence continues at coordinate 21,718,215 of NW_027468620.1, read as the reverse complement.
AGTTCCGCTGGTTTAACATGCTTTGGATTTGCTGTATGCCTGTGGGATAGTGAAACTTCAGTAAGACTGTCCAGCAATGCTCCTTGAGTCCTATTTATGTGATAATAATTGCTCAAGGTACATGATGACTAAGCTTATTGGGAATCGATGTGTTGCATCCAGGCTCAGCATACTGTAAACAGAGGCAGCCTTTGCAAGCTTTACTCCAGTTCTAGCCTCAATCTGTATTGCGGAGGTATCTCCGCTTCGTTCCCAATGAACAATGACTCATAACACGCACACCTGCACACACGCACACACTCCCTCAGTCTTGTGCATGAGAATTGGGCGTTAGTGTAACCAGAGTGAAACCGAGCCCAGCGTGTCTATTGTGTGCTGGTGGCTGCATTAGGAGGCCCTGCTCCTAATGCAAGCCTCACACTGCACCCAGTCCATAAATATGAATGAATATGAGCATTATTAGCTATGCTCGCTTAATATAAACAGTGAAGAGTACAAGTTTAAGAACGTTTAGGATTGTTTTGTGTCCAAAACAATGGGAGAAGTGATGTTATTAAACACTATTTGCATTTCTTTTTTAAAGGGTCTGTAGAATATCATAGAATTAGCTGAATTCTTTGTAATCCCTCCTCCCTCAAATTTTTTCTCAGCAAATCATGCGCATTGGCAACAAGTACAATTTGGGTCTGGACCTGCGGACTGCAGCCTACGTCAACGCCATCGAGAAGGTCTTCAAGGTGTACAATGAGGCTGGAGTAACCTTCACATAAAAGGTCTGCTCAACAGTGATGTGTGTCTATGCGTCTGTCTGTTCTCCCACACGTTCGGACTCCAGCGTTCACACACACTACACCCCCCTCCCCCTTCCCACCAGTCTCACACCCCTCATCCATATCCTTAATGCACCCGCTCCACAACATATCCAAAGTTTACATTTTACTATAAGCTGTTACATGGCATTTACACAATACATAACCAACCAACCAAACATCATACTTTGTATTCCCTGTGTTTGTTTAGACTTCAGATCCATGTTTTTTCTATGCAATTCTCATTTTTTAGGGAAGTCCTCATGAGTCTTCGAGATGAGTCTTCCATCATTATCATTGCTTAGCCAAAGTACCCGAAAACAAATAAAATCTCAGAGGATTCTAAATTTACAAACAAAGTGGGAGCATGATCATAATTCACCTTCTTAGTACAATTCAGATGGATTCATGTTCCACGCAAAGAAAATATTCTTATAGGTCACATGAAATAGTTTTTATGTCTTCTTGTTCCATGTTACATATCTGTGCAAAGCACTTTTTAATATAGGCTCCCACTAGCTTTTCTAGATAACTCACCAGCCTTAACGGTCAACTTTAGGACCCAACGCTAAAGTAACAAAAAACCAAAGTACAGTGCTACACACCTTAGCATCTCTTTCTCCTCTTTCTCTCAGGCTTTTTTCTTACTTAAAAAAAGAAAAAGAAAATAAAACAAAATGGTGCTCTCTCATCTACTTTGAGAGGCACTTTTGGAAGCAGCCTTATATGACTTAAACTGCATGTTACACTTATTACCTGAAGACCGGCTGTCTGTAGACAGTGCTTGGCCTTCAAACAGACTGGGAGATGGTTCTCCCTCTTAGCTTTAAAGCTTTTTATTTTGCACCATTGGATGAGCTGTGTATGGTTTATATTCGAAAAAAGAATCCCTGGATGTGTAAAAGGAAGGGAGCATTATATATAATCTTTATATGGGAACAAAAATGTATTTTCCTTTTAGAAACTCAGCCTTACTGTATGACATTGTTCTGTTGGATTATCGGTTAAAAACTATCATTTGTATTTGCCTTTTGTTCATTTGAGTGAATTAAATGTCAACAACTACAAGATAAAACCACCATTGTTTTTTTGTCATTTATATGTGTCACAAGGAAGTTATGAGCTTACCTAGGATTGCTTAGTCCTTATACACAACAATGAAAGAGCCCAGACATATTACCAGTGTAAATATTATGTTTTATTATGAAATACTCAGATTTTCTTGTGTATTTGAGTAAAACTCTGATACTTGAAGATCATTTCTAAGGAGTGTAAAAATACAAGAATCCATTACATTAGACTATCACTTCACATCACTGCTAGCTCAATAATACTTTAGACCAGGATAACATGTTGGCCACCAGCCATCATATTGACTTGCCTTCATGGGCATAGCTTACCACTAATGCCAGATGGTCGACAACTACTAACAAGCAAATTATTAAGCTGAAATACCAGCAATATGTTAAAATATGATATAATAAAAATGTTGATTGGATGGAGAAAGAGATGGCTTCGAGCTGGTCGTCATCCTTTTCTCAGAGTCCATGGTTTTAGTTGGTCCACAAACAAAAACAACAACAACAGCGTGGAGAAATGCACAGCATGAGTCAAAGTGGTGTTGTGCCTCCACCCGGGACGAATAGGGACTTCACCCAAACAGGTTCTTTCCAAATGACATCAGGTCATCCTTGGCTTTGTCCTTGGCTGCATCGGCGGCAAACTCGGCAGCTAAATCGCCGAGCTGATCTGTCAGGTCTGAAGTGAAACAAGTTTATTTTAAAAAGTAAAGGGAAACGGCTACAAAGAGTTTGCAACATATGTCTTTTTTCAGCACACCACTCATGACTTTTCTAAAACATGTCCAGTAGTTAAATTGATCTAGAGTAGATGAACTGAGAAAACACTACTCAGTTGTGGAACATCCCTGCAGTCTCCTGTCACCAAACATTTTTACTGGTCAATTTGAGGAACTGTATGTTCATAAAGATTTCCCTTTCCGTTAATGCCTTAGGCAGAAAAAGCACATATCATTAGTCATTAGAATAAAAATTAATTTGAGATAACGGGGTTTTCCTCTACCTCCTGAGCTGGATGCTCCCCCGCTGGGTTTGTCGTCTTTCTTCGATCCTCCACCGCCTTTCTTTTTCTCTCCCTCCGACTGGGATGAGGGGAAGAGGTTTCCCATGCCCCCTGTCTTGTCCTTCTTTTTTCCGTCCCCGGAGATTATCTCCTTCGCCTTCTCCTTGGCCATTTTAGCTGAAGGCATTTAGAAAAGTCAGCATTACTTTGAAAAGTCTTCAGTGACACATCAATAGAGTGCTGATTCACTTCAAGGGTCTTAAAAAGAAACCATTTGGATGTCTGGCATCAGTGGAACTGTTTAACTTTATCTAGATGTCCTATACTCTTCAAAAAAAGCAGCATTCCAGTCCTGACGGTCTCTCATGCTTTCATACGTGGTCAACAAGAGTGAAAACCATCTTTTGACATTTTGGCAAACTCGACTGAGCAACTGAGGGTTGAAATTCCTCAAAAACAACTGCACACACCGCACCATAATCTTTATCAGTTACCTCAATCATAGAAGAAAAGTAACATATTTGACAAAAAAAAGTATGAATCATTCAATGATCTTAAAATAGAATTGTTTGTTTACTTTGTTTTTATCTCTACAGTGAGGATATCCTGCCACTGTAGTAAATAACAGAGACCATGAGTAATTATATGGAACCGTGGAACCTACGTGATTATGGAACTGCTAAGCATATCCTCAGTATGCACATTTGATAGGTGAACCTCAAAATAAGGTAATGCGGCCACAGTGCTTGAGAAATGTAGTCCAGCCGGTTTCCTCTCATAGAAATACCAACAATGCCCCAGAGTGTTGACATTAACAATCTCAAACTCTGGCTATAAAACCAAACATGGATGCAAGTTTTATTTAACTCACACACTTACTTTTTAACATCCAAGGGAATACACTTGGAAAAATAAGCAGCGAGAAAGTTGTTTTGCCCTGTAAATATTTTTAATCTGAACGGAGGTCATGTGAGTTGAAGCCTCGCCATATTTGTGGATAAAATCAGAGCCTCTTTGAAGTACATGGAAACTTTTGGAGTCGAGCTCACAGTACAAAAAGAAGCCAAGCTCCTCTGAACTGGCAGCTCTCTCGCTTCCTCCCCCTTTCAAATGTTCCCGTTTCTCACCTGCAGTGTCCACAGCCTGGTCCACCACGGAGTCCGCCTTGCCTTTACCCAACACACCCGAAAGGAAAGACATCTTTGCAAGTCCTGAGTCCTGTCGCAGTAGTTTAAGTGTTTTGGTGAGAGTTGTGTGTGTGTGTGTGTGTGAAGGAAGGGTGGAGGTGGGTCTTATTGAAACTGGCACATACACTCCCCAAACAGCTCCCACCCCTGGGATGCTGGCTGATTGGCTGCTTCAGCAGGGTGGAGTGGAAAGATGACATCAAAAGCCAAAAAGGAAAAGCCCATTTCGTGACAGCAGGCCTTACTGGTTTCCCTGGTAACTGGTTTCCCTTGTTTTGAACTGAATGATGTGCAGAGTGGTTTACTTAAAGAGATAGAAAATAAAATGGTAAAAAATATTTTTTTTGATTATGAACAAGCAGTCGTGTGTTTTTTGAGAACTTGCGTGCATAGATACTTCCGTCTAAAGCAAATTACAGATGAGTTTACTGCACTTAAAGAACCTTAGCCACAGCGTAAGTTTTACAAGATGTGGTGCAATGTCAGTTTCAAGGAAAACACAAGCATACATACATGTTGCAGTCTAAAGGATTATCAAGATGTTTGTATGATGAACCATTGTTTCACTGCTACGGCGTGGCCTTATGTGTACAGTATGTGCATTTCTGAGTGTTTTTTTTTTTGAAATTTTTCAAAAAGTAAACTGGAAAAGCAGCTGACAAGCTCTGTACCTCCCAGCGTAAGAATGTTGACAAGCGCTAACTTATGACTTCAAGCCATAAAGCATGAAAAGCATGAAAAACACAGCCGTCAGAGTCTAGCATTTGTTTTTACCCATCAATATGTCCTCCATACGAAAATATATGATTAAGTCTGAGCATGAGGAGTTATGACTTTCATCAGAAACCTTTCTGTATGTGTATGTGCCAGATTTTCACATAGTGCTTTCACAGAGTTTACTGAGGCTCAGCCCTATTGTATTGGTGAATGCGCAAAAAAATATTTGATGTGAGAGAACAGGTGTGGTACAAGCGTCCACTCTTCTCAGGCTGGGTGTGTCTCCTCCCTGTTTTTACTGTCCGATCAGCTGATGTACTGGATAATGGGCGTCAAACAATTTGTGGAAGAGTGGCAGTGTCCTTACACCATTTTTGATCTCAGAGAGGAATTTGCTACCTTCCACTTGTGGGTCTTTTTTCTTTCTTTCTTCTGTTGGTTTTAATGTGACAGTCTTGGGATATTTCTCTGGGGTGCAGAATAGCGTTCCAAACTGCAGCGGTGGTGGTGGCAGTGGCATTCCTGTGGGCGTAGAAGGCTCATGTGATGACTAAGAGTAAACCTATTTGTGACGGATGAGCAAACCTGACATAATTAGTCATACGAGTTGAATTTAAAGCAATTATGTGATTAATTACAATAGGTGAGTTATTATATTATTAAAATTGGCAAATATGATGATGAAAATACGTGACAATTGGCTCAGACCTTTTGTAGATTTCGAATCATGACACATTAGGTTTGTAAAAAATTTTTTGTTTTTAATTATTAAGTGTGAATCTAAGCATTCTTACAAATATCTCTGTAGATATTCTTTCGTGCTGGTGGTATTGGCTACTTTCCAAGCTGTTTCTACTTTCTGAAGTATTTGCCCCTCAGCAAGTCGAGCATTCCTTTGGCATTGCACAAGCACTAGATTTATTCAACTGTCAATAATAACGTGTCTCCTTTCCAAGTCTAGTATTTCACAATTACTTGCATACTGACATTGGCTTCTAGGGAAAGAAAATCCAACCTTTTCAATAGTGAGACTCTTGATCTGCTTTGCAATGTGATCCATTTGAGCCCAGTGTCTTCCTAATGATGGAACCCATACTCCTGGGCTAATAACACCTACTTTAAGCCGCCTAGTAATAATTATACCCTTATAAAGGCCACAAGTCTAGAGTAATAAAATGTCTGGGCTGCTGTTACACGGTGGTCCACTGGGATTACAGTTCTTAGCTTGATTTTGTTTTGCTTGTTTGCAGGAAAACATGTTAAACTACTCTTTCTAATGGTTGAGGACTTCCCACAGTGGCTTAAACATTACTTCATGGCAGGCATAATTCTACAGAACACAATACACATCATATGTCGACATTGTCATAGTTTTGGCTGTTAACATCTCGTCAGGTATTGTAACACAGATAACAGATATGTGTTTACAGTCATTTGGAATTAAACAAAATGGTCTTTATTGAAGTTCCAGTTTATAAAATCAGAGGTCTGGTTAAGTGACAGTTATGGACTAGATGAGTCAAGCAATCGTCTATTGAGGTTGTGTGTGTACCTGTGTGGGTTTATGTTTATGTATGTAGAATAAAAGCTAATGGAGCCTTGTGTATGGCTTAAAACAAAGATTAGTGAAAAGATATTTGGCCCCCTGAATTAGAATAAGAGGAAACTCTTCAGTGTCAGTGTTGGACTGTCTCTCACAGCAGCTGACTTAAGTCATTTTCTCAGTAAACAGGAGCACGTCTCATCTACTGACAAAACATTTCACAGCTAATATTCATCCCAGCCATCCCTAGATGTCAACCCTCCGGCAATACATCAAAGCTCCTACACCAAACACAGTCATATGGTTTCAAGTTTTATGCTCGGTTCTAGAGTAGTTAGGCCTTAGAGCCCTGTGGTTCTGCTAGTATTCCTTTCCTTCATTGAACCTCCTTAGTGACACTCATAATGTCTAACCCAGACAAGACAGGCCTTCACTTCAATGGCTTAATCAGCAAACCTCACACAGCGACAGCATATGTACAATGTTATCTTCACTGCTGAATGGCAGGAACTACTCTAGCTGACAGCGTATTCACCTTATTCAGCCCCGCCCATTTTTTTAAATTCCACGTTGTCTTTAAACGTCCGGTCGGCTAGCTACGTCTAGTTAGCTTCATTGGGATAACACGGCAGAAGAGGATAGAGAGGCTAACTTACAGAACAGCCGCTCCAAAGTCAGTTTTTTTCCTAACTTCAGATAGGAAAGCTGTATAACAGAAATGTCTTAAGTCACCAAAATCCTAAATAAACGTTCCTAACTTTAGGATGACCCATAATATATGATGCCAGTCATCTCGATAGAGCTCTGCTATCTCAAAGTATCGCAATGGATGTACTGCTCAATCGGAAGTTCGGAGACAATGTGGGCAAAGCTAGCGCCCCCATGTTTGCGCGCGGAATAAGGTGAATACACCAAAGGGAAAGGGGAAAGGTTGAGCCACGTTGTGTGACCGTGAGCATGGCTAGGCGTCTGCCCCCATACAGTAGTTGTCTGTCACGGGGGTGTCATGCGTGTCTTAGTGTTGGTTGGGCAGGTTTCTCTTATATATAAGCTTGTGTGTCAGTAACATTGTCAGTGTCTGTGTGTGTGTGTTTGCACATGATGGGGGCTGAGGTAAAAATGTTTGCATTGTGTGTGTGTGTGTCTGTGTGTTGCATATAAATAAAAAAACTACATAACAATAGTAAAGTAGTAGACAAATCAGCTCCGGTGTCCTTTGCATGACGGTAATGAACTGAACAGCAGGCATGGGGTTGCCAGCAGATGTTTTCCTCCTAACCGAAGAGGTGACATGGGGTGGGGAAGGGATCCTGGAGTACAACATTTAAACCCTGACAGAGGGAAAGAGACATGTCAATGATGTTTTACTATTTTCTATATAAATGTATAAATATCCTTCACAAAGTATCCTGATTCAGAACCAATTCTGCAATCGTATAAAAAGTAGACTATCTGTGTATAACTGAGGCTGAATAGGTTGCTGTAGTATCAAAGTGGGTCGTGTTATTTTTAGCTTTTGTGATGGTGACTGCAAATGAGGATTTCATAATTTTTTCATGATGACCTTAAGGTTCCATTTCAATACACATTGAATTGCTCCTTATAGCTGAAATTACTACTGACTACAGCCCGTCATAGATAATGACAAAGCAGATGGTAAGACTATCACTCACATCGATTCGTTCGATTGGTCATTCCACCTCAGCGCTCATTACTTTAACATACATTGAAAATACCTTCACTTGGCAAATGTCAGCCAATTAAAAGAGTTCCTGTGAGGGTGCCCTTACTTCCTGGGAAGGTGACCCATGTGTAGGTCAAACTTTTAATGGCTTCAGTGCATCTCTATCTTCGTCTTCCTATAAACTCTACCTTTTATCTCGCCATCCACAGATTGGCCCTAATTTAAATGGCGGACAAAGTCCAAAGTCAGGCAGTGGGCCTCATGGGGGATGTGACTCATGGATGAAGCTAGCTAGAAATTAGTGAATAGATTTTTGCTTAGTTCAGTCAATATTCAAATTAGTTTTAGTTACACTTTATTTCTTTTCCCTCTTTTTCACCTTCACTCCTCTTCCTCTCCCCTCCCTTCCTCTCTCCTCCTCGTCTCCTGCTCTCTCACCTACTGTGCCACCTCAGCAGCCTCCTCGGCACCCTCTTCTGTTTTGGTGATCTCCACCTAAGAGACGCACGCAGAGAGAACGGGAAAAACAGACAGGTCAAGGGTCAGCAAAGACAGACAAACGGACGTACCGATGAAATAACCCAAGCTTTTCAAACAATATTCTAGATGCTAACAATGATGCAGTGTATAAGCCAAAATCGTCTGTGTGTGCTCAAAGAATATGACCAGGCTTTTGATCAGGAGATATTCAGAAGGTTAGAGCATGATTAAATACCCATGCAGGCTTTGTGTGATAAACAAGCTTCTATAAACAGATTGTTGATGAATGGATGCAGAATGACTGCCCAAGGCATTATATCCATAAAATGTCATCATGATAATCATTACTTTCATAATGATTTCCTTGTAGTAGAAGGTTAGTCATGCATCACACTGAGTAAGTGATGTCCTGTAGTTGTGCTATTGAATCTAATTGTGATCTTCTGTGTGGTGTGCTGTACAGTCTTCTGCTGGCTCCCGTAGTGAAACAATGGTCTGTTATTGTTGTTGTTGTGAGATGGGAGCAGAGGCTGGATGGGGCTCCGCAGAGGCAGACTGAAGATTTTAATTACAGAATGCTGCTTTTCTCCTGAGCCTGTCTGAGATCACTGGATACAATAGGGCACATGCACGCACATGTGCTCAAACACACACACGCGCACACACACACACACACACACACACACATACACCACACACACACACACACATAGCATTTTTTTTACCTCAGCCCCCTTCATGTGCAAAGACACACACACTTCTGTTTCCTTCTCTATTTTATTTCTCTCTCTCTCTCTCTCTCTCTTACACACACACACACACACACACATGCATGTGTGTATCCATTCTGTACATGGCCACATTCTTTTTGTAGTCCACACCCACACACAGTGCGCACACAGTCAACAAGGTCACATGCACACTCACACACTGGGACAAACACACACACACATCACACACATCCTATTATGGCAGGACTTCAATTGAATTTTAACTGTGAGCGCCGGTCCCCACTCGATTAGGCTGCCATCCGAAGCCCTTGTCCCTGTGTGCTCCCTGTTTGGCCGGTAGGAACAGAGTTGTTTACCAGCTCCCTCCATGGGCATAAACCTGGGTGGGAGGCATAGACTGACTGTGTGACTGAAACTGGCCCAGCGAGCCTACCATAGTTCCCTCTATCTCACCAAGGCACAGATATGTTACATTAGTAATCTTCATCCTGATCTAGGATCAGTATCGAGTCAGTAATGAATGCACTTCAGCAGCAGTGTGCTAGACATGGCATGAGAGGGCACTGAGGACATGCCATGCATCAAACCCCAATGCCCACCCCACCACCCTCCCAGACTCCGCCTGAGCTTGCAATGCCCCACACTGTGTAAGCACCTCAGCCATTGGATCCTCCTGAGGGCCACCGAACGCAGAGTGTGTGTGTGTGTGTGGAGGGAGAGGGGGGAAACACAGGAGAAAACAAAACAACAAGTTTACAACAACAGAACAACAAGCAACAGAACACACACGATAACAACAGAACAAGAATCAACAAAACACAGCAACAAAACACAAGATACTTAAAAACATCCTAACTTTCCCAAAAGACAGACTTGGAATAGTATGTTTGTTTTTATGTGGATTATCCCATTATTTATGTAAGGGGAACCAGAATATGATGCAACTTTTATAATGGACTTTGAAACACAGCTATGAATTTGTGCTATTGATTCTACCACTGCTACTGCTTCTAAAATAACAAGTATAGACCCTTTCAAGAGAGTTCCATTATCAGCATCATAGTTGGCCCCACAAGACTTCCTTTTTAACATTCCATATGTTATCTTAATGCAGAGGAAGTAGATTGGGGCCCAAATAGAACGTTCAAGCATTGTTTTTGTTTTTATTTAAGGGTCTATACAACACTGTGAAAGTATAAATACTGTAGATTAATAATAAATACATAATAAAAGTCATATATACATATACACATGCATGTAACAACGAAACATGACATAGAAACACAAACATAAACATGAGTTTTAAGTGTGGACTTAAAAACACTGAGGGATTTAAGCTGACCTCAGGTAGAGAGGGACAGGATTCCATAAAGTGGGGGCAGCAACAGAAAATACTCTCAAAACTCTGTCACCAAAAGTATGATGGTTAGATGGGATGCAGAAAAGTAGACCAGGTTCATATAGCAAAAAATGATGCAATGTAAATGAGAGGACATTTCTTTTAGATGTAAATGACTTGGCTAAGGTATATCTACTTTAATAGGTGATTAAAGTTAAAAGATGAAGAAAAATGTAATTAAATTAAACAATAGTATGCTCCCTCAATAGCTCATGCTATTTTATGATATCTTATACATCTAGTTCCCCTTATAGTAATCTTTGGGTCCCTCTAGTGTGGAAGAGGGGAGGCCTGTTGAGAGATGTGCTATAGACGCCTCCATTAGCGAAATCAATTCACTTACTTAATCTCTCACTCCCTCGCTCACTGGCTCGCTCACCCCATCCGTCTATGTACTCACCCCCCCTCTCTCTCCATCACTCACTCCATCACTCTCATACCTTTGGCTCTTTGCCTCCTTCATTCATGTATTCATTCTTTCATTCATTCTCTCATTCAATTACGTTCTCTCCTCTTCATTCATTCATTCATTCATCATTCGTTCATTCATTCATTCATTCATTCATTCATTCATTCATTCATTCATTCATTCATTCATTCATTCTCTCTCTCTCTCTCTCTGTCTCTCACCAAGCCGGTTGCTGCCACGGCCTGCTCCAGGCCCTCCACTGCCTTCTCTGACACCTCGTTGGCACCGGCCACTGCTGCGTCAGCCGCAGTATTAGCCTGATCAGTCGTCTTCTGGGCAACTGGGAGAGAGAGAGAGAGGAGAGAGAGAGAGAGAGAGAGAGAGAGAAAGTAGTTTATCCAGTCACATAATGAAGATGCAGAGAATAGAATAGATTATAAAGCAAGAATAAACAAAAGTAATCCGTTAAATGTCACCACTTACCTGTGTTTACACCTGACTGCACTCCTTCCTTGGTCTTCGTTCCTGAAACGGAAAGTAAAAATGCACCCATCAATTAAGGTCATTTTACATGCTGCTGGTCTGAGAAGGCAGCCTGCGGTAATTAGAGCCGACAGTTGATTCCAGCCAACACATTCTTGTGCCATGTTTTCCTATTTTACTACAGACAGGCCCTTTCAGAGCAGGACGCTGTATGGTCTGATGCTCCAGAACTCTCTGTTCTCTTCCAGGCCGTTTTTACAACAGCCGCCTCTGTCTCTGGGGCCTGGACAGCTGCCCAGCTTCACTTCACAAAGACTCCTTGAGGAAGGAAAGGTCAACCCCCCCTCTCTCTCCATTGACTCCAGTGGGCCTGGGTCTGTGGTCCAATCGGACAGACAAATACAGACAAACCTACTCGTGCCACTGAGACACAAGAGGCATCTGGGATGCTGTTGCATCTCTCTCTCTCCCTCTCTCTCTCTATCTCTCTCCCTCCCTCTCTCTCTATCTCTCTCTCCCTCCCTCTCTCTCTCCCTCTCCTTACTCTCTCACTCCCTCTTAGTCTTCCATGTCAGTGGTCTCCACAACAAGCTTTCTCTGTGTTCTTCCCGTCAATCTCAGAGTGCTTGGAGCTGACCAGTGTGTGTGTTGCTTTCATCTGCAGGCTAAGGGCCACGCACACCACAACAATCATGAACAGAAAATACAACAAATGGGCGAAACTCAAAATGTGGTGGCATTGTGTTCACTGACAATGAACTGATTGAACTCTAGAACGTGGATATTCTAGCCACGTCATTGGTCAGTTAGGAGCACACCGTGATGCTGTGCTCTCTTGCCAGCCCCTGTCATAACATGACACCACTTTCCAGGAACCGCCTTATTACACTGGATATTGTTATTGCATACTGGATATTGAAACCACTCTTATGAACTGTAATCAAGCTGAGAGATTAATTACAGTCTCAGATCTCAACACTACCCTTCTCAGACAAAAAATGACATGACATTTAACTCAGTGCCACACAATGTGGCAAACGGCAATCCCTAGAGTCGTGCAAATCTAGTGAGGTATCTATTTTCTGCCCGTTCTGTAATGATTTTCAGAGAGCTCTCCATTAATTATATTCTGTCTCCCTATTCTCACCAGGAACCATTTGGCTTGGGCTTCCTGCACAGTCTTATCCTTGATTAATTCATCTAGAAGGTTCTATCTTCTTTCCCTGATTAAGTGGGCCTTACGTAAGTGTGTAAAGAGGAGCAGATTGAGGGGGAGGGGGAAATGTAAGATGGGAGCAAGTGTGTGAGTTTTATATGCCAATTGGATTATTACGCAGAGATTCTTGAATTTCCCCTTGGGGATCAATACAGTATCTATCTATCTATCTATCTATCTATCTATCTATCTAATCAGTTTACACTATGAGTAAAATGAGGGAGAAAACTAAACATCGACATCATTTTTTTTTTTTTTTTTTTTTGTGTGTGTGTTTGCGTGCATGCGACTGTGTATGTGTGTGTGTGTGTGTGTGTATGTGTGTGTGTGTGTGTGCGTGCGTGCGTGCGTGCGTGCGTGCGTGTGTGTGTGCGTGCGTGTGTGTGTGTGTGTCTGGGTGTGTGTCTAAAAGCTAGCCATGTGAGGATGACTTGGCAAGAGTAACTGCTGTAAAAAGCTCTCTGTTGCTCTCTGTGACCCTCCAGCTCTGGGTGAGATGTGATGATGCGCCTTAAAGCTTTTACTGCCATCCAGACCTTCTTCTCCTGCACTCTTACGGATGCATACATGTGATACCCTATGTCTCCCTCACAAACACATTTCACTGCAAATGCAAACACATGCACATGTGTAATGGCAAAAGTACAAGCATACAGTAAATATACACACATGCACGCACACACATGAATATGCATGGACAAACACACACATACATACACACACACACACACACACACACACACACAGACACTATGACAAGCACACACAGTCTCATCACATTCACACACGCTAACACACAACGCACACGCAATCTTCGATCTGCAGCTGTGCTTTGGACAAAAGACCCCACAATGCAGCAACACCCCGCTGTCATGCCACTGTACACAACAGTAATCCAACAGCGAACAGCTCTGTGCAGCCCCATGCGTCTGGGCACGGCCCTGGACAGCCGCACGTCATAACAAAGCATCCCGCTCCAGTGGCTCCACCACAAACACCACCCCACCCCCCACACACACAGACACACACACTCACACACATGCACACACACACACACATGCACACACACACACACATGCACACACACTCACACACACACACACACGCACACACACTATCGCACCTGACCTGAGGATCTTGTAAAAGTGGCGCACCACGCAGACATTCTATACCAACAGTCAATGGAAGGGTAGCATTAAAATTTATGACATTAATTCTGGTGGAGTGAATTTGGAGTGAATCAAGCTTTGCTGTTGAAAAAATGGGGTGATGGTGTATGTCTGTGTGTGTGTGTGTCTCTCTCTCTCTGTGTGTGTGTGTGTGTGTGTGTATTGTGTCGAAAGCCTTGAGAAGCCTGGGTCTTGAATGACCAGCCTTCCCTCTTAGGAATTAATGAAAAGTGAATATTGTCAGAGAGGACAGAAAACATTGACGGTACAGTATGGCCTGCAATGATTTCCTTTGAATGTTAGGAATTTCATCATTCAGGAGCAGTTTGGAATCAGAGCGTTTAATTCATTTTAAAAGTAAATTGTGGAGCATTAAGTCTACTGCATGTTCCTTATTTGATAGGTGACTGTGGAAGGAGTCATTTTCTAATGGAGGTTTATTACAAAATGGGCTTTAGATATGACTGTGATCAATATCTAATAAGCTGATGGCATCCTGGATAATTATTAGTGCGTAACAAGAGTGCAAGCCCCATCCTCCCTCCAGTCACCTCTCTCCCTTTCTTTCTTTCTTCCTTTCTTTCTCCTTATATCCCTCTCTGCAAGACAGGGCCAGTGAGCAGGAAATGGGAGCATATTGAACCTATGCGGGGAAACAACCCAGTCTGCCCTGGGGTCCTGCTGTGTGTGTGTGTGTGTGTGTGTGTGTGTGTGTGTGTGTGTGTGTGTGTGTGTGTGTGTGTGTGTGTGTGTGTGTAGGTACTGGGTATGGATGTAAGGAGGATGAAAGGACAGTGTTGGAGAGGGCCAGTGTTGTTCACTTCAATAGTGGGTAGGTAGACAGAAAGCGTAACACAAACACACACACACACACACACACACACACACACACATACTGTGTACTTGCAGCTCTCTTTTTCTCTTTCTCTCTCTCTCTCTTTTGCTCTCTCGCTCTCTCTGTCTTTCTCCCTACTCATGCAGATTTCATGTCAGAATGATAGATGAACATTTGTTCCTCCACAGCAATTCTGATAATTTGATTTTGACAGTGAAATCGTTTGCATGCCTTGGTTTTTCAGTGTTCATATTTAAATTAAAAAGAAAACATCTTGTTGTTATGATGTTATGACATACTGTATATCAAGACAACATAAAGGTATAACATTTCCTCAGTTAGAATAAGAACACTGATCTTTTCTCAAGCGTGTATATTACACCACATCCCTCCCGCACACCCTAATAGACTGCTAATAAATCTTCAGCCACCTGTATATGAATAGCATCTCTCTTTTCACAGCACTGATCTTATACTTTTAACAACTTCTAAACAAAAGGCACCTCCCTATTGTCCATCCTTCATTTTGCATTAAACTTAAACTGCATTTCTTTATATTAACCTCTTGATATTTTTGGAGTGGGTATTATATTATTACTTGGAGTGGGTATTATATTATTACTTTTCTCATCATGACTTCTGTCTGTTTTATCAAACAAAGAATGACGCCAGTAAATACATGGGCAGGTCAATACCAAACATTTCCACATTCTGTTCTAGTCTAGTATAGCCCTGAAAATTAAATGTAGCCATGCATGGTGCCCAGCAGCCAGTCTGTCTGACTCTACCGACCACCCCCAGATCAGCCCCCAGGCTCCTGGGCTACTCACCAACGTACATGACCCCCTCTTTAGTCTTAGCGGCCGCTTCCTCCACGCCCGCCTTGGTCTTCTCAGCTGCCGCCACCACGCCCTCCTTAGCAATGGAGAAGCCTTTCTTCAGTACATCCATTATGGACCACCGGTACAGATTCTTTATGTGTGTGTGAGTGTGAGTGTGAGCGAGCGCTGGAGAGCTTGCCTGTCGGAGTGCGAGTGTTTTCCGTTGCCAGCAGTGGTGAGGGGCAGACAGTCTCTGTGAGTCTCAGTTTGTGTGCCACTGCGTGAGGATGTATTTGTGTGTGAGAGAGAGAGAGAGAGTGAGTGTGTGTGTGTGAGAGAGAGAGTGTTTGCGTCCGTGTGTGAGGGCTGCTCTTATGAGAGTGGGCTGGGCTCTCTGAGAACTGACAGATTGGGACACCCTTTACAAGAAGAGCAGCTGAGCGAAAGAAGGGAAAGAGGGAGAGAAGAGAGGGAGAGAGAAAGGAGAGAGAGAGAGATGTGTGAGGTAGTTGTGAAAGGACAGAAAGGACTGTGTGCCAGATGCAGCACTCTGTTGGTCTTTCACAAAGACGTTTTTGAAATCTTATTCCCATTGATGCAATTAGATGTAGTGGATGTAGTACCGTAGTGGAAAAGTGTTTCAGGATGAATCTAAACCAAATCTGTCACTTTCGTTAAACATCAGCTGTCCACGGTCATTATTATTTGATTAGGCCTCACAACACAGATTAGCTTGTTCTTTATAAAAAGAAAAATTCATTAATCTTTTAAAATTAATGTGCATGGGTATACATATGGACTATATTTCCACAAAAACAAAAGAAAAGAAAACCTTTAATCGCAATCATGTGACTTGCAGCCACAGTACATTGACAAGCTGTTTGTACGATTCAAAGCTATCTATCATTCCAGACTAATGAGTTTCTGTTCAGCCCTGAAGGGCCATCAAACCCTGTAGCTCATATTGATATTTCAGGATGCTATAGAGGTACTGTGTATCATGGTACCGGCTGATGAGGAGTTATCTACATGAGCAATATCCTCTCATCCTCCTTACATCAAAGTCAGCCATCACAAGCACCATCTGAGTGAGTCATCAAAAGATTGGTCCATGCCTTGAGCAACTGCGTGGTAGTGAACGTTCCTAACCCCCCCCCCCCCCCCCCCCCCCCCCCGGTGCCTGATGGAGTGGGGTTGGAGAGTTCAATTGGCAGGGAGAGGGACTGAATCAGATTGAAACTGCTGATTTAACTTTCACACTAGTTGGAGCTGTGACGCTATAGCATTACAGCAAGGCTCATTACATTTGGGATGATTTGCCCAGAGTCGGATGGCCTTGCATCGTTTTTGGTTGCGGGGAACATAGAGTTGATAGAGATCTTTTCCAGACATAACAGTCTGTTATCCAGCTTTCAAACTGTTTTAGGAAATATAACTATTTTTAACCTCTCTGTGACGGCTTGATTCACCACGTCTGGCCATCACTAGCTTTGGGTTCTAATCTCAATTTGAAGATCTCTGAGGTGTGCATGAGTTCTAAGATAGAGGAGAAGTCTGCATAAAAAAGAGCAGAAGATAAATTGAGAGAAAGAGAGAGAGGGGGGGACGAGAGAGAGAGAGAGAGCGCTGACTCATAGTGGCTGTCAATCATAAAGTCCATTTTGCAGACTCTGGTGTCTGAGCCTCGGGAGTCGCTGGCACCTGCTGTAGGCTCAATGACTCAGCAGCACCCAACCTCCTCTGGTGGCCAGGCGTGGCCTCCGCTCGCCTGCATCCTCCATATTCCCTCCATCTTCCTCTCCTCCTACCTCCCCCCATCTCCCCATCTCTCCTCCAATCTCTCCCCTCCTCCCATCGCTCCACCTTTCCTCTCCCCACCTCGCATCTGACTGGCTGAAACCCAGCTCATTAGCTATTTATACACCGGCTCATTTGTCAGGGCCTTGAGAGAATGTAAAGAGATATGGGTGCGTTTGGCCACAGCAGCTTGGGGTCACCTAAGAGCTCAGCGGCTCTGGGCTTCAAGGCAGTGTCTTAATGGTCAGCAGTGGTCATGGGTTTCATTTGCCATCTCCTTGTGAAATATCTCCCTTTATACACACACACACACACACACACACACACACACACACACACACACACACACACACACACACACACACACACACAGATGACAATTTCAAAACACTGCATATCCAAACAGTGTTGACCCAAGCACAAAGGTTGTTTGTTTATCTGTACTTGTGGAGTCCAGAGGGGTATGTGCAAATCCAATCAGGAAACAACAAGATGAAACCTTTTGGACAGAGACGGTGAAACACACTCTCACTCTCGCAACAGCAGGTCATCATCTGCCATTAGCATCTTGGCTCCAATTGAAAAGCTCCCGTCAGCTGACTCATTGGATTGGGAGGAAAACCCGTCCCCATGGGGCTCTTCAACACTCTTCTGATTCCCGAATCCCGATTCCTGTTGTTGATCAGACGTTCTCAGTGTGGTGCTCTATGGTAACGGTTGGTCAGTGGTGTTCTAGTGCAGTCCAGCCCAAAACACTTCTGGAGCCAGTCTCCAGCCAGGACCCACTCACCATGAACGCATCTGAGGAATGTGAGCAGAGGGCTTTAGTGGAGGAGGAGGGGGGCAGGTTGGGGTCACGTTATGGGTTATGTGAACCAAGCATGCTGTCTCATTCTCTGTAGCAACATTTACAGAACTAGATGGGTTATGAAAGCAAATGAAATGTGAGTAAATAAAAAATGCTTTGCCAACTTTGTGTATGTGGGTATATCCAGAGACTTTCTAATGAGGAGACACAGCACTCAAAAAAACCTCCATAGAAATGAATGGGCTTAGTTTGTAACGCCAATATGGAAGTTGTCTACACACACACCCCTTCCACGGAAAAACATTGACGTGAATACATTGAGCCAATCATGTGGAGTGTTGTGAAGACATCGTGCCAATCATGTGTTGTACACATACCAGCGCAACACTCACCTCCATCATCACAGGCTATCGTACCCCCACCATCACTGGATTTTGCACCCCTCCCCCACATGGCGATCACGAACAATGAGGTGACAACGACTTCAGTCAACAGCCATCAGACACACAGATCCCAGATGCACCCCTGGATTACAGATTACCTGACCGAGCGACCACAGTTCGTCAGACTGAAGAACTGTCTCTCTGACACTGTGATCTGCAGCACCGGAGCGCCACAGGGAACTGTGCTATCTCCAGTCCTGTTCACCCTGTACACATCTGACTTCTGCTACAACACCGAGTCATGCCACATGCAGAAGTTTTCTGATGATACTGCAATTGTGGGGTGTATCAGGAATGGGCAGGAGGAGGAGTACAGGAGCCTGGTGGAGGACTTTGTGCAATGGTGCAAACTCAATCATCTTCAACTTAACACTTCAAAGACCAAGGAGATGGTGGTGGATTTCCGCAGGTCTAAGCCCACTCTGCTACGAGTCCACATTGATGGGGTCAATGTGGAGGTGGTTAGCACCTACAAGTATCTGGGTCTCCACCTGGACAATAAACTGGACTGGTCAGCCAACACTGATGCACTCTACAAGAAAGGGCAGAGCAGGCTGTACTTCCTGAGGAGGCTGCGGTCCTTCAATGTGTGCAGTAAGCTCCTCAGGATGTTCTACCAGTCTATTGTTGCCAGCGTCCTCTTCCCCTTCTTAGATGTTGGGGAGGAAGCACAAGGAAGAAAGATGCGGGGCGAATTGACAGGCTGGTAAGGAAAGCTGGCTCTGTAGTGGGAGCTGAACTGGAGTGCATCACTTCACTATCTGACAAAAGGACCCTGAACAAACTGATCAACATCTTGGACAATGAGTGTCACCCACTCCACAGCACTATTGTTAAGCAGAAGAGCCTGATCAGCTGGAGACTTCGCTCACTGCCTTGCACAACTGACAGACTGAGAAAGTAATTTGTCCCCAGGGCCATTGAACTGTTCAATGCCTCACTTAAGGGAAGAGGAGAGATAGACTTCTCTGCATAGTCTGTCTACCTCTTCACCCCCTCCATGTTTGGTACTGTCTGTCCACTAGCCACTTTTACCACTGTCTTTATGCCTCACTGTTTGCGTGCTATATTAGCACATTAGCACATATGCATAACCCCCCCCCCCCCCTCCATGCCACAGCCGAACTGTGGCCACACTTGACCATGACCACTATCACCATTGCACTACCACCATGACACTCATTCACACAGAGCACCTTAGAGCACCTTACCATACCTTACTATGTACAGAGAATCACAGGCTCAGTCCCTGCCTCAGTCATTGCAAGCGCCTCTGATTGATTAATCACCACTATGTGGATACTGTTTTTAGAATTGATTTAGATTAAGTGTTAGTTAGTATAATTTGTATTTTTGTAATTTGTATTTTAGTATATTTTTATATATTGTATTTAAGTTTAGTTAGTATAATTTGTATTTTAGTATATTTAGCATATTCTTTATCTTCTACTGTCCTTATTGCTTAGTTGTGTTTTTATATTATATACTTTAATTACTCTTTCTGCTGTTAGAGAATGTGTTTGTGTTGTCTGTATGTTGCTGAGACCTTGAATTTCCCCTGGGGATCAATAAAGTATCTATCTATCTATCTTGTGCTCTCGCAGCTGGAGCAAAATTGGTGTCGTGAAGCCTTGCACACGCGTATTTCTGCCGAAATAGATGCCCGATAAGTGCCTAAAAAACATGGCAATATGGCCGCCGAGTGGAGGGACTTGCCTAAAAGGACTTTAGTATATCTATGTTGATCAATTTTATGTATTTATATAGATCAATTTTGTTCTTGTTTGACCTTACAGTTTTTTCAACTGCTTACACACTAAAGGCTCTATCTTGGTGATCTAAAATGCAGCGCATGCGCTGCTCATTTATTAAACAATGCGCCCAGGGGTGTGGCAATTAACGACCTAAGGTGTGGTTTAGCTAAGGTGTGGTCTAGCTAAGGTGTGGTCCACACCTGTGTAAGGTGTGTACCAAAAAAAACCTGGTCTATAGCGAAAGGTGTGTATGAAGCACAGCTGAAGACACACTGTCACAAGATGCGCCCGACATTTGATAACAAAACCACCCTGAATGTGGACTGGACACACCCCTAAATGTACTGACAATGCGTTTTAGATTGCCAAGATAGGACCCTAAATCTTAGCTTGTCACACAATTTTCTAAACATGTCTTTCAAACACCATAACCCCACACTAAATCTGCAAAACCATACAGAAACTCTCAGTGTTTGACTCAGTCTTCAACTTCCTTGAACACATTTTGCAAAACACGACACACAATTTTCTAACTAACACAAAAATCTAACAGGAAGTAACTTTATTTTGTTTTACAAACACAAAAAATGCCACGCTTATTCGCTACATATTCACGCTCAATCCTCAATGTACAAACATTCTTTACTGAACACCATCCGATCATTGCCTTTGTGTAGGCCTATGAATGAACATTGGTTCTGGTTGAAATGTCCAGAACCAATGTTCTTTTAAGTTACCATTAGCTCAATGTTGTTTTCTGTGCCTCTGGAAATGCCTTAGGAACGCACATGTTTGTTTCTGCAGTTGAACCCCCCCCCCCCCCCCCCCCAACACACACACACACACACACACACACACACACACACACACACACAGCAATGCATTTTCTTTGGAAAAAGCAAAGTAATTTGATACTAGTCAGTAATTTCTTTCTTTGGAAATACAGTAATTTATGTCTTTAGCAAAATCAGCTACATCTACATCTGGTGATCATTGCATTTTGCTTTGTTTTGTTTTTTTCTTGTTGGCTGTAAAATACTGTATTCACAACAGCAAATTATTTGGGGAAAAATCACTTTTTTGTTTCAATATTTCTTACATGTTTACTGTGAATTTCAACTTTTCTCTATAGATGACCTTCACTCTTGAATGAAAATATACATAGAAGCCAGTGAAAGACAGAAACGCTTTAAGATTTGAGTAACAGTGATCCAACAATGATGGATACATGATATCCAATATGTCATATTATGTGAGGCGAATTCTTGCTTTAGAGATGTGTTTATGACATTTTGAATGTCATTTTCCTGGAAATTTGAGGCATTTTGCATTTTGTGTGAGCAATTCTGGGTTTTGTGTGTAGAGTTTTAAAAAATAGACACAGAGTTTTGAAAATGTGTGTAAACTGTAATAACAGAATATGAGACTACCGGCATCTGCAGGTCAGTACAAGAGACTAGACTCAAAACGACCATTGCACAGCACTTGAACCAGAACAGATTTGAGTACTGAATTTAAGTGCTGAATTGGAAGAGATTAGGGGATCCCTGAAGTGTGTGATCAAGACCTTCAAAGAGGAAAGGCAGGCAGTCATACAAAGAGACACAGATATAAATATTTTAGACGAGGAGATAAAAAAAACGAGAATGGTGAAAATCGTGAATTATGTTGATTATTATGGTATGCATTACATGGAAATGCAGAGAAGCATTTCAACACAAACAATGTTATAGTTCCTGTCAGTGACTGTTCATGCTGTAAAAGAATAAAACAGATGCAAAAATAAATAACCACAAGTACGATAAAACAGCTGGAAAAGGTGAAAAGAATAACTACCATAACCATGACACTTCCTAAGGCTGAACATTCTAGGCGTACACAAATAACATGGAAAATAACCAAAACAATGTAGTTAAACCTGTTCATGCTAATCATTACGTCAAACTGCAATGCGTAGTTGGAAATCAAAACAATGTGATTGACTGGCAACCATAAGCCCTCTCAGATAGTATTTGCAGTGTAATGTTTGTGTTACCAGGCAACAAAACATCTGTACTATTGCCACCAATCCACATGTATCTATTGTATTGACATGACATTGATGTGAAAACTGATTTGCGGTTTGAATTCAAAGCCCTAAATGCCCTGTACTCTAAATTACTTTCTTATGCAGCTTAAGAAACTCAGAAATTGGCTTGAGAGTTTGAGTCTAGAGAGGGACCATTAAGAGATAGTCATGAAGAAAGATATGCGATGGCACATGCCTGACAGTCCCCTTCATTACGAAGCGCCAGAGGACCCATTAACAGCAGAGCACCAAATGACACACACACAAGAGGAGTTTCTCATTAACGGAAATATGCCTAGCCCACTGGACGCACAAGCTGCTGTCCCCTCTACTTAAAACTGGTCAGTATGCCTAGCTCTGCCCGACACCATCAGAGACAATACAGCAGCATTAGTGATTATTTTTTATTTACTTAGACTCTGTCTACAGCAGAATTAGAATGTATTCATCAGTGCTCACTAATGCACTCTCCTTCTCAGATAAAAGCAACAGAAAACCATGTGGACTAATCAATACAAAGAGAATGGCCTGATTACTTTGTTAAGAGGCTGACTCGCTGTGCTACATGAAAATCACTTCCCCTGGCTATTATCTTTTCTCTGATTAAACAGTGGTTTCATTGTTTCATTTCATTTCGATGTTTCTGAAAATGTACCATCTCAGAAGAGAATCTGATTTGATAGCTGTATCAAGGAACCGGCTATATGACAAATTATGTAGCTTCAACTCTGACTGATGTTGATGATGGTGGCTTCATCTTCAACAATTTAACTCTACTGGGGGAGACCACTTTCTTTCTCTCTTTCTCTCTCTCTCTCTCTCTCTCTCTCTCTCTCTGCCTCAATCTCTCAGTTCCACCCAGTAGCCAGCAGGGGGACAGCTAAAATGATGAGCATGGCTCCCCTGTCACGCCCCTATCGCCTGTAGCTGCAGCCACTCCCTGTAATGAAGCAGTGGCGCCTCTGCAGAGGACATCCCATAATGCACTTCGGTGGCACACTTCGGAGCCTGCTACGTAATCGGAAGACGGGCCAGAGCATCATATTGCAGCACTCAGTCAAATCAATGATGAGACAGGCTGTGAAATAAGACTCCAGGGGCACCAGGAATGCTTGATAAGGCTTTAGCCTAATACACACTACACTGTTATACAATGAGAAAATCACTTGAATTAATCTTCGGTTCAATCCAGACACCGTACCTGCAATATACAGCTTACATTCATACATAACATTGATGACTAACAAGGTGATGAAAATTTCTGTCTGGATCGGTCAATCAATCAATGAAGGGAAATATTAAAAGAAAGCTTTTAAATAGAATCTGGTTTCTCTGAAAGAACTGCCATTCCCATTATCCTGTTAAAGAGAGAGACTGTAAACATTCTCTCTCCTAGATCATGTGGCGCTTGTACAAGGGCACTTTTGGTGAATGCAGCCCTGTTTAGAAGAGATTAGAGAAAGGCGCGTGTCCCATTTCCAGATGTGGCCCCCCCACACGCCTGCCCTGGCCTGGTGACAGAGAGGCCAGAGGGGACGCGAGGCCTGGTGGGTCCGGGGTTGGGAGGTGTCTCTAGTGGTGTGCTCAGGAACAAAGAAGGCTTGTTGGGAGGAATCTTACAGGTTGGATGAGAGCCTGCAACATTTAGCCGGTTGCCAGCTTTGTCTTAAAAACCACTCACAAATCTGTACAGGTTTGCACGGCAATACACAAAAACAACCACAAAAGCATACACATAGACATGTACACATGCACACACACACACACACACACACACACAGATACAGACAGTGCCGTCTGTACACACACACAACCACACACACACACACAACCACATACACAAAAACAACCACATAAGCATACACATAAACATGCACACATTCACGCGCGCACACACACACACAACCACATACGCACAGAGACACGCAAATGCATTGTAGAAATCTGATGTCTTCCTCATTCTTCAACTCCGCATATCCAGGTAATAATTTATCTGTGCTTCTATCATGAATGGCTGTCCATCTCCGGTGTTTCAGTGCGACATCCAGCTCTCCCCACCCTTTTGTTTATCTCCAGGAAGCACCATTGCATTTTAAAGAAACAAACAAAAGGACAATAAAAAAACAACTGTTTAGGATCTGGCCTGCTTTAATGCCGGACTTGGCTGCGCTCGGTCACGCCCTTTGACCTTTGCACTCCGACCCCTCTGCCATCAGCATCTTGCAGGACATCCATCTTTAAGCAGGAAATGTGTTTACAACTCCCATCTCAGACATTAAAACTTCAGCAAGGCAGGAGGTCTTTGGAGTTGCTGCTCCTGTCATCTCAGAGCCATATCCATTTATAAGTGATTTCGGCCTATGGTCGCACATATCATATTCAGAGCGCTTCCGTTTTTTCCACCCTAACAAAGTCTTGTCACCTCAGACCCAGCCGGGAGCCGTCAATTTATGACTCGACCCGTATTCAGTGGAGGAGAGGTTTAAAAGCCATCCATAATTCCAGATTAGTGGTTCCTTTGTGGCTACAGAGAGCGCTCAGGCAGTGACAGCTCTGAGACTGGGTCACAGAAAGTGTCTCAGCGGGAGTCGGGCTGCTGATCCAACACTGAAAAGCACCGAGGTTAAATATGTGAGAATATCGTAGAACCCCACTGCTACCAATGGAGAAGAATGTCTAGAGCAACAGTGAACCAGTCAAACCTTGACTTTCACATAAAGTGAGCAGTCATTTTTATTACTTGTGGCTGACATTATTGCCGCTATGCTCTATAAATACCTGTAGCAAAATCTTTTAATGCATATTCTGTTTTTGTTATAGTAATATAATTCCAAACTACAATTTAATGGTTAATAGTTAGGGGAAGCAACAGAATGGTGTGTGTCTGCAGCTGTGTTTAAGACGGCCGGGGGAACACAAGCGTGAGATGAAAGGGTTTGATCAAAGGACGAAGTCCATCTTTTTCTTCTCCCTCTCTTCCCTGCCCCCTCCACCATGATTGCTCCACAGGTGGCGTCCTAATCTCCACTCCACTGGCATCATTTACAGCTGAAGCGAATCTGTTCAAACATGCCCCCACAACTCCCCCCAATTCCCAAATGTAGCAGATTTGCCGCCCCCTGCTGGTCATCTGGGAGAAATAAAACTTCATTGCTGATTGCTCGTGCTGTGGGCTCCACAGTGGCTGCCAAAAAAGCCCAGTATCACGTCTGTGATCGCTCAGCCTCTTGGCCATACGTTTTGGACCACGTTGAAAAGTAAATGAATTAGACCCATACATCACGCTCCACTGGAGTTTTGTGTTCTTTTTCCTGCTTGTTTGGCACCATCAGCACTTCAACTCTTCAACGTTTCACCCAAGCAACTCACAGTGACTCAACTCAAAGCAGACATAACATCTCTGAGCGTGTTCACAAGCACGTTGTGATACCTTGTTTT
The DNA here is from genome assembly GCF_046254945.1 of Alosa pseudoharengus. NCBI lineage: Eukaryota > Metazoa > Chordata > Actinopteri > Clupeiformes > Clupeidae > Alosa > Alosa pseudoharengus. The sequence continues at coordinate 21,692,342 of NW_027468620.1, read as the reverse complement.
TACATCCTTGTTTGTCCTGAGTGGATTGCCAGGGCAGGTAGAGCTCACACATGAGGGAAAAGCATATACGAGTCTCTAGGCCCCTCTGACACACTCGAGTAACATGGACCTCCACGCCTGCAACCTTTCAGGGGGAAAAAAAACTCACACCCTGAGCCAGTTGTTTCCTTATGACCAGGAGAGAAAGTGAACAAGAGGAAATGTTTTTCTTTATAAAAAATACTATTCAATCACATCCAGTCGATAGGGCTCATATGTCCACGAGTCTCTCAGCCCGTCGCTCCGGACTGTGAGCTCAGTCCTGTACAGGAGCTAATGAACCAGAGCAGAGAGAATAATTGAAGGACTTGTTGCCACAGTAACGCATGCTATAGTAAACAAAATTGCCTATACTGTCTGTTTCAAGTAAAACACTGACTCACGCTCAAGTCAAACATCAGGGCGACATTACTCTACTCGCACTTTCTCACCCGCCACTGCTAACAAACTGGGGGGCTCCCAAATATTTGAGCGCTTCGACAATGATATGTATGGGAAACCGAGGCTGAGAAAGGGGGGAAAGGAAGGAGAGAGTGATGGAGAATGAGAGTGTTACTACAAGTAGGGCATTTTCACTTGTTCCTTACACACCCAAATCCCAGCGGCTCACCATACATGTGTCCCACACCAGTACACACACGTGCTGCCCCCCCCCACCCCACCCCACCCCAGCTCCATCTCCCCCTCTGCTTACATACATCCCTTTCCTGAGTGCCTGAGGAAAAGAGGGAGAAGAGAGAGGTGATAAGACCGTCTGAAATTCCGTTGACCTGCCAAGAGAAATGCACTGCTTCCTCGACGGCCCTGATTGCTGAGGGGCTGCAGGGGAGTGGAGGGGCCAGTGTGTGTGCAGCTCAGGCTCAGCGCCTCCTCCTCGCCTCCTCCATGCCTCGGAGAGGGCTGGGAGCCGCGCGGGCTCGGCTCATTGTTCCAGGCCCCGCGACCTTTCCACGGAGGGGGAACCGGCTCGGGGCGGGTGGGAGGTTCATTTCCGAGGATTGTTGGAGGGCTTTGAAACCATTAGACAGAGAGGGAGAGAGGTGTGTGTGTGTCTGTGAGTATGTGTGTGTGACTGTGAGAGTGTGTGTCTTTGAGTGTGTGTGTGTGTGTGTGTGTGTGTGTGTGTGTATGTGTGTCTGTGAGTATGTGTGTCTGTGAGTATGTGTGTGTGTCTGTTTGTGTGTCTATGTGACAGAAATTATGTGAGTCTGTGTGTGTGTGTGTGTGTGTCTGTGTGTCTGTGTGTGTGTGTCTGTGTGTGTGTGTGTGTGTGTATGTATGTGACTGAGTGTGTGTGTATGTGTGTGTGTGTGTGTGTGTGTGTCTGTGAGTGTGTGTGTATGTGTTTTGGGGGTGGGAGTGGTTAAGAGGGATGGGGGGCCCAAAAGGGGAGGGGTCTCAGTGTCTGAAAGGAGGGACGAGATGAAGAAAGGGTGGGCTTTTTCTTTTTTTTTTTCGGTATGACGGGGGGCGGGGAGTTTCCAGCAAGCTGGAAAGCTGTCTAAAGCAACTGCTTTAAAACAAATAGCCATCCCACTCTCTCGGAGGCTTCAGATGTTTTGGCAGCTAGCGGCTGGAAGTGTTGGAAGGAACAGGAACAGGACCAGACACACACTCTCACACACACAGAATGACAGCGGTCGGGGAGCTGGTTCTTTTGCTGGGGCTGCTGCTGGCAGCTCACTGCGATGTGCGGGCCAGGGACCCCGAGCTGGAGGAGGAGGAGGAGGAGGCCACGGCAGGGGACTCCTACGGGGGACGGGCCAGCTGGGACCGGGGGGTCCCTTTCACAGGGGGGTATGGGGGGCACCACCACAACACCCACCACCCCACCAGGGGGCACGGACCGGTGGATCTCCCCGGGGGAGCGCGCCATCATCCCAGGGACCAGCGGCAGGCTCACGCCATGGGCCACGGGCAGCAGCACACCCAGGAGGACACGCCCGCAGGGGATGGGGGCACCGGGCCCCAGGGCATCCCGGCCCGCACCGGGTGAGTGCTTGTGGTCTCTTTTATCATGCTGAGATGAATGCCAGGCCAGATGTGTGGCTTGCCTCGCCATGCTTTGCTTGTGTAGACACACACTTACACACACACACACACACACATTATTTCCTCTCTCATTCAGAACATGAAGAGAACACCCACCTGCGAGAGCTCGCAAAACACACACACTCACACACATTGGTTAGCTCACCAACGCTCTCACTAATTAAAGCTGAGATTCCAAATTTATATGTTTTGGATCTCATTATTTTCCTTGGAGAGCCACCCAGGTTGAAGCACTTCCACCCCACATAAACTCAGCACCATAAAGAAAAGCACTCTCACAAATACACGTCGTCTCTCCCCCTGCTACTCCGGGAGGTTCTCCTGCTCTCTTCTGTCAGCACTGTCAACTCCCTCTGACCCTCCAGCAATGCTCTGCTCTCTTTCTCCCTCTTTCTCCCTCTTTTGCTCCGTCCGCTATCTCTGCAATCTCTTCTGTAATCAGCACTAAGCTGGTGGAAAACCTAAACAAAAGGTCCAGTCTCAGACAGCAAGCGTTTATGTATCTACCCTACTCTCGTACACAAACATGGCGCTCACTGCCTGGCCCTTGGCCCCCCGCTCTGCTTATTGGCACTGTACCAGGGTCCCCTGGCTAACGCCAGTGTCATAGGAGCGCACATGTTTTCCTTTACGCGCTACTAATCAATGGTAATTCATCTTAATTGTTCCGGAAAAACATGGGAGCCCATAGGATTCCTGTAGTTTTTTATGAGCTGACCCGGTGCGTTGTGCTGGCACGGTTTTGATCTTCTTTTCAAGCGAGGGGCAAGGTTCACAGGGGGACTTGTCACGACTTCATCGCAGATGCATACATTACACCCCTAAATTGGCCACTCACCGCTGCCCCGATACCCCGATAATGTGGCCCCAGGGGAGTCGTTCTGGGGCCGGAGCAATTTGTTTTTCTTTTTTCTTTTTTTTAAAGAGAAGCCACTTCAGAAGTCCTCCAAATGGGTTTTTTGTTCGAACAGGAAAGAGGAGGGGGGGGGGGGGTGCAGGCTCTTTCCTCTGCCGTGCCACCATGGGTAAGGTAATAGGGAGCACATTGCGAAGGATGGAGAGAGAGAGTGAGATGGTGATAACTGGTATTGTGGGCTGTGCGAGGAGGAGGTAAGAGGGTTCACACACACTCACATACACACACACACACACAACGTGAACCAGCATGAACCTGAGTAAACACAAGCTGTGGTTTTGTTGAGGTTACCTCACTGCTGCTCACGGTTCAGGTGATTGAATGACACAAGCACATACACACACACACAAGCACATACACACACACACACACACACACACACACAAAGCATTCACTGATATTCACACACACCCAAACACACACAGCATTCACTGATATTCTCACACACACACACACACAAACACACCTGGGTTGGAAGCATAGAACTGGTTTGGAGAGATTTAATTAAGTTGTAAAAAGCGTCCAGTGGTGTGGAACAGGGCCTTGTTAAACAACAGGTGGAGCCCAGGGAGGAGAGGAGAGCTTGACGGGAATGTGGACGTGAATGTGGGTCTTTTGATTGACGTGACGTGAGGCTTTGGCATGAAGCTGAAGTGGGTTACTGAGGGGCCAGGGGAGAACTCCAAAACACACTCCCCAATAGGCTCCAGAAAATAGGCTTAGCGTGAACGCAAAGGGGGAAGTCAGTCAAGAGGTTGGGGTGGTGTGTGTGTGTGTATGTGTGTGTGTGTGTTGGGGGGGGGTTAGGGGCTTCTAGCCAGTAAATATGCAGACAATCCTACCTCCACCTTAACTGTGTTGTTCAGTGCATTATACAGTAATCCAACTTAATTGAAGGATATTTAGGAGATGAAGTTTAAATAAATATATATACACATATGTCCACCACCAGGATAATCATATTTTGTGCAGCCATTTCAAACAGCATCGCGGCTCAAATCAGTGGACTAGAGAGAGGACATTAAAAAGGATTAAACGTTCCAAATCCTGTCTGCCCCTCTACATGCACCCCCTGGAAGTGCCTTGTGGGTACCGGCTGTCTGGCTGGCTGCTCTATCCCAGCAGGGGGCCTCGGCTATGGGGTCTGTGATTGCATCTCCCTGCTCCGGTTTCCAGAGCGGAAGCACCAGTCCCATCCGCCGCCACCACCAAGCGCCCATCCTTGCGCTGCCCCACCGGGCCTCCCCTGATCCCAGGGACAGCAGGCATGGCGGCACTCCCCCCTATCACCGCCATCTGATTGCTCTGTGGCTTCCTCCCCTGATTCTCCCTCTGTTGGTATCTCCCTCTCATGCCTTTGTTTCCGATGCCTGGATCCTGCTAATGTCCCTCATGTTGACATTATTCTTACACACACAGGCTGCTTTGAGTTTTTTTTTGCTATCGCTCTCTCTCTCTTTTTCTTTCTCTTTCTCTCTCCCTTGTTATTTCTTTGGCATACAAGGCATTGTTTTGTTTCCAAGTCCATGCTAAACTCTATGGTAAACAAGATCTCAGACTACACTCGTCCAAAGCATTCTCCCCTCCGTACTTGACTCCATTTTACGTGTATCAGTCATGGTGCTCTGTAGGACCTAAGTGTCTAACAGTCTAATACACCAAAGCTTGCACTAAACGAAACACAAAAGGACATAATGGGGTCTGTCTTATCTATCCCAGCTGTGGTGAGACTGCAGCAAACAACTCCGAGCTTTTAATCTGAACCCAAGAAAAACAAAAATAGTTTCTATTAATATTGACCTGTAATCCATTTCGAGACAGGGGGGCTTAGGGGCGCAGTGATAAACCGGTTACATGGAAGTCTTCATAACCCTGAACTGAGAGGAGGAAGCTCCCTTCCTCCCTCTCCCTCCCTCTGTCTCTATATCTCTCTCTCCCTCCCTCCCTCTCTCTCTCTCTCATTCCCAGCCTCCATGGACTAGCAATCCATCTTGAATGCTCACTTATTACAGAAACAGCTCCTTCCACAGGTCGTTCAGCTCCATGTTATGCTTTGCTGAAAACTTATCAAGCGTCCAACACAAACAGTGTTTGAGGTCGGTGAATGCACAGGGACTGGAGACAGACCGGGAGCGTTAACATGAAGGTTTGAGTGGGGGGTGAGGGGTTGGAGTGGGGGGGGTGCAGAGGGGGTGTGCAGTAGCGGAAACAGCCGGAAGGTCAGAGGTTTGGTGCATGCATAGAGACAGCCACGAGCACATGTCCTGGGAGAGGGTCCGAGGTTGAGGGGGTGTGGGGGAGAGAAAAGATGAAGAAATGGAAATTATTACCAAGGCATAAATATGTAAACAACAACAAAAGTGATAAAAAGAAAAAGAAACATTTGAGAAGGAGAATTAGGGTGATAGAGAGAGTGAGAGAGAGTGAGAGACAGAGAAAATTATGCAGAGAAAGAGAGAGAAGACAGAGACAGAGTATCAAGCACTGCATGACAGAGAAACTCTAAGAGCAAAGGAAGGGTGAAGGAGTGTCCTCTTCCTTCCTCTGAGGAGCTGGGCATGGCTGCTGCTTCTGCTGGTATTCGAGAATGGGACTTGCTGGGGTGATGGAGGTGGGGTGGGGGAGCCAGGCATTGTGTGCTAACATGGGGATGTCCCCTCATGATGTCTGTGGAGGAAGGAAGTGACACGGGGAGGATGTGACACGGGGAAACTCTGAGAGGACGCGCGGCTATCATGAGGGCGGTCCTGGGGGGCGGAATGTGGGTGGGTGGGTCATCAGAGAGGCATGTGGGAGCCTGGCAGGACAGTCCACTGGCAGGGATCTCCAGATAACGCACACACACACATACGTCAAGGGATGACAGACCGTGTAGATATACTCAACGTAAACATGCGGCTCAGCCTATGGGCTGAGGCCACACTCTGCTGAGAGTAGGACGTTGTTGCATCAGAGCACTGATGCATTGCTCTGGAGAGCATCTCCGATATTTTCACAGTTTGAACCACAACGCTTGAAAAGAAAGACAGATAAACAGATTGAGTAACACTCACCATGTGTGTTTTAGGATGTTTGCATTCCACTGGAAGGGTTTGGGTCCTTCGGTAAACAAGGGGACAGCGGTCTTACGCAAGCTGGTCGCATTTGTGCCAAGAGGCATCATCTTCCCCCCATCTTTTTTTTTTGGAAGATTGTGGTTCAGGCGTCATTGCCGGAGCTTTGTGTTTAGTCTATGAGGGCCACAGAAAGTGTGTGAGATCTGGGGGTGGAAGTGCTCGTTGTGTTACGCGGGGATGATCTGTATCTCAGCTTTCTCTGAATATAATTTACAACACAGTATCAAGGCTGGCAAGGTCGCAGTGTTCACCCAACTTTAAATGAAGTGAAGAAATGTCCTCATCTTGAAAGCAACTGGACTACTTAAGCCACTCAGCACAGGAAGCACAGTACCTCCATCTTTTCCACTTTCCCCAAACAAAAAGCTGTATGAACAAATTTTGCCCTAGTTTCCCACCATTGTCTTGCATTACATATTTGCTGGCTTGCTTTTTCACAGTGCAACCCCGTTGCTAAGGGACACTCTTGAATACGAGGCGGGCCCCCGGACATTAAAGTTGCATGTTTCCACGCGTGTGTTTTCGGTGTCTGTGTGCGTGTTCCCAGCTGCACCTCGACTCGACGCAGGGGGTCTGTTTGGGCTGGAACATGAGCACAAAGTCAGGCAGCCAAACACAATCTATTCTTGTCCACAGGGGACTGGAGAGTGGAGGTGCACTTAGCCAAACCAGCCAGGGAGATGAAACAGCCTGGTGTGCGGAGGAGGAGGACACAGCAGCATAAGCCTGTCTGGAAACAGAGTTGGATAAGATGGGAGGGAAAATAAATAAATAGACAGACAGAAAGGGAGAGAGAGAGAGAGAGAAAAAGATTTAGAGAGGGGAGGAGGAAGACGTAATTAAGCCACTCACACAAATCCTGATGAAGGTACGCAGCCCACACAAAATCAATTAACCCTGTGACCGGTGACACAACGCAACTGGCTTCGTAGCAGCACAACAGCCTCCTGTGGGCGTCAGGGCCTCTGGCTGGAGATGACAGAGACGGGCCGCACCTTGCCCTGCTCGGCCCGACCCATGAGTCAGTGGGGCAGCGGCGTGTTCCAGCTAAAACACCAAACACTGGAGACCCCCGCGCTCACCCCGAGCAGCACCACTCGTCCCCCCAGCGCATACGTCAGCCTTGGGGCGCCCAGGCGAGACCTGGGGAGACCCGGGGAGCCCGCTGTCCCCCCAACTACTCACTGACTTCTCGCTCTCTGATTCATGGTTTTGTTTTAGGGGAGAGTAAAGCAAACAAATGACCCCCAGACAGCCTTCCCAAATTACTCAAACAACTCAAACTTCCCTCCTTTGCTCTCCCACTTACATACATCCACAGTGTTTTTAAGTGAAAACAATCTCCTTTGCAGGCAAGCTTTTTAGCTTCATATCAGAAATAATCTCTGTCCATACTGCATGCCTGAAAACTTATCATCATATCAGATTACCCACACATGACTATAAGGTTTGTTTACATTCATGGTAATGCTACATGAGCCCACCAGGCCTACTGTACATGTTTCCAGACAGTTACATGTGAACTTGCTGCAAGGTTGCTATTGGAAAGCTGTGGTAGATTTGGGGCCATGGATTGGAATTCGACGCCCCTTCTGCTCACCTGCATCCCAGGACCACCTTGGTCAGGCGTGATGACCTCACCTCAGCGGTGCAACGACCCCAAACTCGCTCTCATTCGTCTCCATTACGGCAGACAGGCTGCGAGCCGGGGGTCTGGAGTGGGTTAACGCAGCTCAGGTTCTGAATGGACGCCTTGGGCGTCTGGGCAAGGTCAGAGAAGGACACCTGGTGGGAAAACAACCTTCCACACAACCCTCCTCCCAAAGAGAGGCCAAGAGATCAATCCGTCTGCACCACCACTATGGTGGCTGGCTGTTTTGTTGCCCTGCCCGCCGTGGCTTTGAGGGGTGTTGGTAAAGGAAGGAACTCCAGTGCCTTGCCTGTGCCATGTCAGGAAGAGACAAGGCGGTTTGTGTCGGGCTTGGCCATGTAGGAAAAAGAAAAACAAACTCGTAAATCAGGGATGTCGTAAAGTATTAGGCAAGGCAACAACATTTGACTTGAGAAAATAAACAATTTGTTTCAGAGTCAGTTTTCATTACCACACAGACAAGAACTAAGTGACTCCATTGTGTCCCCACTGCATGAGGAAACCATGTCTTCTTGATAGGAGGCAGTCCAACATCTGCCATATTTAAAAACACAGATAGTGACTTCATATCAATAAAATAACAAATAACTTCTTAGTTCATGTGAAAACAACACTAAGAACCTCAAGTGGTGTTTTTCTATCCTTTCCCCTTCAATAACCAAAGGGTAGTAGTAGCATAGCAGTTGTAATCCTGGTGGATTTTTAATATGATGATGTGATATGACCCTGACTTTGAAATGTAACATGAAAAAACAACCATGTAAGATATTTTAATACATTTATGATGATTACAATATTTTTGATGTGTTTGAGATGACTGGCCTCTTTAGACCTCCCTGGCTTTCACAGATGTATCTCTTAGAGTCAAAGCAGTCTCAGTCAGCATATATAATGACCTAGAATACGTAGGATTACTGAGGTATCATTTTAAAAACAATGAGCTCTTTCCCTTACCCATGGTTAACATGACCAGGTCAAATGAAGGTTCTTCCTGTCTCCAAGAGGTCCTCCACATATGTAACCTTCTGCAGCAGGAAGGAAACCCCTTAGTGAGCAAGAAAGTCCACCAGAGAGAAAGGTCTGAACAAGTCACACTACAAAAGCTTCAAGACCCTCTGTTACAGCTGTAGTGTGTCTGCCATATATCTATCTATGGTATACGTACAGTACAGGCCAAAAGTTTGGACACACCTTCTCATTCAATGCGTTTCCTTTATTTTCATTTACATTGTAGATTCATCAAAACGATTAATGAACACATATGGGATTATGTACTTAACTGAAAACATGTTTTATATTTTCTTTTTTTGAAAATTACTATTTTTTTTTAAATTTAATAACATATTCAGCAAGCCATGACTTGACAAATATTCATCTGTGGGCCAAATAACTTTGCATTCATTCATAGTTTGGATGCCTTCAGTAAGAATCTACAATGTAAATAGTCATGAATAAAGAAAACGCATTGAAATGAGAAGGTGTGTCCAAACTTTTGGCCTGTACTAGTTACTACTACTATATATATATATATGGTGTCTGCTCACATGATGTATTCGTTTGACAACTTAGATAATCAATCATTTCAATTTTAAGACCACATGTGAAGACAATTGTAGTGTTGTGAGTAAACAAGTTCTGATCTTACCTGTAATAGGATGATATGATTGTTTCAGTAAATCTCATTTTAAAATTGTTTCCTTGTCTCCAGGAACTGGTGTGCGTATGTGCAGCGGCGCGTGATCACCATGGCCGTGTCCTGTGGGATGGAGAAGTACACCATCAAGTCCCAGAGCCCCTGCCCCAGCGGTACCCCCGACTGCCAGATCATTCTGTGAGGGCAACCGACCAGTCTCACATCCCCTCAGACCTCAGTCTCAAACACACACACACACACACACACACACACACACACACACACACACACACACACACACACACACACACACACACACACACACACACACACACACACACACACACACACACACACACATCCATACGCACAGAAATCACTTCTAACACATTACATTAAAGGGGCAGCCGTGGCCTACTGGTTAGCGCTTCAGACTTGTAACCGGAGGGTTGCCAGTTCGAACCCCCGACCAGTAGGCACGGCTGAAGTGCCCTTGATACAAGGCACCCAACCCCTTACTGCTCGCCGAGCGCCGCTGTTGTTGCAGGCAGCTCATTGCGCCGGGATTAGTGTGTGTGCTTCACCTCACAGTGTGCTGTGTGTGTTTCACTAATTCACGGATTGGGATAAATGCAGAGACCAAATTTCCCTCACGGGATCAAAAGAGTATATATACTACTATGCACAACTCAATGCCAAAACCATCGATATGTGGCATATTTGTTTGTGTCTCAGTAAGAATTTTTAACCCTTAAAACATAAACATGGACAATACATATATTTCATATAATATTCTAGACAGTTCTAGTCTAGAAATAACTCTGGTCCTTCTTGTTCTTCTGTATGATGTACTCAAGTAAAATATATTAGGACAAGTACTGGACAAGTTCACAAGACAAACTCATTTTAATAGTGTACAGTGCCTAAGTTAACCCCCTGTGGTGTGTGAAGGTATAAGATGTCCACACGGCCGGTGTACCGGGAGAAGCAGAAGATTTTCACAGCCTTACTATGGCGCTGCTGCCCTGGCCATGGGGGAGAGAGATGTGAAGACTCAGGTATAAACACACATACACACCTACACACAAAAACACACACACACACACACACACACACACACACGCGCAGGAATCCCCTCTAAACACATTACAAAACACAATGCCAAAATCATTCATCAGTGCCACACTGATCAAAGCATGTTGTTTTGACACATCACACACAAGTCACAGGATGTGAGTCGGCACACACGCAGCTCTGCAGCTAAGGCTCTTCCAGCCCGGAGATTTAGAGCTATATTTTCCAAGTGCTAATATAGAACAGACTTCCTGTGTGTGCCATGCCTCCCCGTCTTTTTTTTTCCCTCACTCCTCTTTCGCCCTCTCTAGTTCCAGAGGACCATGTCGCTGATCCTCAGTCGTCCACCGTGGCAGGAAGAACCCATCCAGGAGAATGGACCACTGTTCACCATCCAGGTAGGCCCTTGCCTGGTCACCCTAGTTATGGACAGGAAAGCCAAACCCCTGCTTACCTTCACCAGCTCTCCTGGCTAATTAGGGAAGTGATGCACGGGCCAGGAGTGAACACGGACTGAGCCAGCAGGAGTGAGTGAATGTTTGTGTTCTAGCCTGCTGGACTGTGGGAAGGTCATCACCTCCCCTGGGAGGCAGGAAAGGGTGTGTGTGTGTGTGTCTGTGTGTGTGTGTGTGTGTGTGTGTGTGTTTGTGCAGTCCATCCATAAAGCAAGGCCACAAGTGGGGCGTCACTCATGATGACTACCTCAAAACAAAAAAACAGCCGCAAACTCAAAACAACACAAAAACATCACACACACTCCGGACCAAACTAATGGCGAGCCCAGGCCGGCAGCTAAATACCAGGGCCCCTAAAAATAAACCCCTGGCCTTTTCGTAGCGGCTTCAGGACACAAACAAAAGCAGCCAGGGACAAAAGAGTAAATTCCCAAGCTGCTGACCAGCTCGCTCCAAGACCCTCCACGCCTCTTATTGACCAAGCTTCCGAAGGAGAAAGCTCCCAGATAATTAATCCTTCAGCTCCACTGGAGTCAAATAACCACTGCAATACTCTCGCTTTCTTCCCCTTCATCTCTTCCTCTCATACATACACATAAGCCTACACACAATCACACACACACACTCGGCAATAAAGAAACCAGCCTTTTGCATAAGTTAAAAATGCTCCACTTGACTGCATTTTCATTCCGCTGTGTTAGCGCCACACAAAATGGACTGAATGCAACACTGATTTTTCAGTAAGCTCAGCAGTGCATTTAGTAAAGCCTATGGCAGTGTAATTTACCATGGTCGCACATTTACATTTTAGTCATTCAGCCGACACTTTAATAGAAAATGTCTTCCAGTATAGAGCAATTCCATTGCCATTGGTGTGTATCATTTAGTGTGTGTGTTTCCATGGGTGTCAAACCCATCACTATACCAGTTGACCTACTGCAGTGCATTGAGTGTAGATCTCTTCTTGTCTTCCTTCAGGAGCGCAAGGACAACCACAACTTATCAGTGACCCGAACTGGGAACAGAATGACTTTGAGGTGTCGGGCAGTGAGCTGTATGAGGCCCGAGGGACGCCAGCGGAGAACGACACGTCTGCGGACCTCACCTACGACTACCCACACAGCCCCCAAGACCACGCAGACCATAACCACAGTCAACATGCCTATGATCAAGGAGGTAGGCCAGCTGAAGGTCACTACATACAGAAAACAGAGTTGCTGCTTCTAGGTTCTCCACATGCATCCGGACACTAGGCAGCTAAACTGTCAGAGTTGGCAGCCAAAGATGGTGTTTCAGTTACGTAACGACCTAAACAAAACTCAAAACAGGAAATACAGTACCTCCATGTTTACCACTTTTCCAACCAAAATGCTTTACGAGCAAATTTTGCCCTAGTTTCCCACCATTGTCTTGCATTAGCCTATTCGCTTTCTCGCTTTTTTACAGTGCAACCCCGCTAAAATAAATTTTCAACGTATGCATTATGCCCTGTATATATAAGGAATACAGTGTGTCCCACAGAATTGGATTCTATTTGTGGTGGTAGGTGACAGGGGGTGGTAGGTGACAGGGAGTTTTTAACATGCATGCAGGTTTGTTGAGGGACAGAGACACAAGGAGAGGCTGTGCAAAGGTGCGCATAGCTATACAATGAAAGGATTTCATCCAATTTAAGTAGTACAACATAGAAAATCATTGTGTGGTGGTCAATGTTAATATTGTGTTGGGCCGCCACAAATAAGTCAATGTATGGGAAACACTGGAATAGTATATAGAACGCCGGCCATTATGTAAGGGATAATGGCCGCCAAGGTGTCCCGTTATACTGAATTAATGGACAAGGCGGAGGAAAAGAACTCTCCGACGCATCATTCATTCTGTAACAGGACACCTCGACTACCGTTATCCCTTACTTAATAGCCACCCCACCAGCCAATCAGAAAAGAGTATTTCTTCTCTCCGGGTGATAAGCGTACATATAGAATAGATGGACAGAAGGATGGACGGATAGTTGGATAAATAGACGAATGTCAGATATAGCTGATAGGTGGGGAGGTGAACACAAGTACATCTCTATCCTCCAGAATGCCTCATGGATCAGTGAAAGCACACACTTCATCCCTAGTTGGTCTCTCAGAGTTGCACCTCTGGCCCTCTTTAGTGCCTGGCTCTATCAGTAGACTTGTAGGACCCACAACAGATTTTCCAGGAGATTATTACAGATTTTGTGCTGAACTGTTATCTTAAGTGACATAGAGCACTGCCAACTAGACAAATTGCTCCCACAAACATAAAATTAAGCTGTTAAAAAAATTTATTTGAAAACATTCACTGATATGGACATTTTTTACGTTTTCCCACAACTCATTTAAACACATTTTCAAAAATAGTTGACTTGGTAAGATAAAATATACATACAAATCAAAATATTGGTGTGTGGGCTTCCGTCCACCCAACACGAGCTTCCAGAGATGTTATCAGCTGCAGTCTAGTCAGCAGTATGTTAGTCTCATCCACATCCTTAAACAGAGAGAGAAAGAGAGAGATGGGGGGAGGGAGAGAGAGAGAAAGAGAGACAGGGGTAGGGCGGTGGGGGAGTTGTAGGATTGGGAAGGCAGTAAATATCCCTGACCTGAGCTGGGGGGTTGGGGAGGGGACTGGAATCTACGACAGGGAGCATTTCCACGCTCCCGCATGGACTCCTCCTCATCTCAGTGTCCCGTGCTCTTCCGCCGATCCCTCACCCCTGCCTGCCACCCCCCCAGCCTCCATCGCCTTACCGTTTCCTCCACAGGAAATCCTCTCTTTCTTCTGGCCTGCAGAAAGAGTGCAACCATGCATTGTCTGCGTGGGAGCGTGATGTAAGGATGCTGTGGGAATGACAGAGGGGGTTCAGATATAGAGCCGTCACTCGCCTCTCGCATCCGCACGTTGGAGGTGACTCATGCTTCCTGACTGGCGTGGCGGTGTAAATTTTGCCCATTACGTTATACCAGCGGTCCAGCTATGTCCACTGAATACGTCACACCGTCTCGAAAAAATGAAAGCACGAAAGAACAGTCACTGTGACCACAGCTAATTAAACACAACACAGAGACAATTCAACAAAGTACCGACGTTCAAAGCTGACCACACACATATTTTAGGTGTAACATTTTTGTAGATTTGGGTGATTTCTTACTGCTGCTAAGGGACCACCCTCTCATTGACCTTGTGTCCCTCTTCGGGAACTAGAAAGGCAGCCGAGAACTGTAGGAGCTCCACATCATCTCCTGGTAAAAAGAAAACAACCGAGGAGCGATAAAATGGCCCCTGGGTGGCCCCCGGGACATGCACACACACACACACACACACACACACACACACACACACACACACACACACACATACACACACACACACACACACACACACACATTGTTGAGGGTAAGCAGACTCAGCATGCGGCGCGAGCCGGGTCTGGATCCTGTCCAGATATCGGGAAAACGGCGTGTGGAAAATGGACAGAGGGCCGTGTGTCACGTTCTCTCTCTCACACACACATATGCATGGACACACACAATCAGCACCACACACATGCTTATTCTCCGTTAAGGACAGGAAAAATACACATGCAGGCACACACAAACATACAAGATTAAGCACATAAACACACATATACTGTAGATACAGATAGATACACACACACACACACACACACAATCTCTCTCTCTCTCTCTCACACACACACACACACACACACACACACAATCTCAAACACACACAAGGAGCTAAATGATTTCTCAACATGTGAAAAACAGATGCATACACATGTTAACAAACATCCTGTTTCTCCATCATATGGGAATGTAGTCCCAGACATACTCAAGCTCAAACATGTACAGTACCAACCATGACTATGTATGTGCCTGCCTGTGTAGATAGATCTGCGCTCAGTACCTAGCCACATGCAGTCATATACATTTCAGCACATGTTCACACCTACCACCACACAAAGCATTTAACACATGTACAGATTCCAACACACATATACTGTAGATACAGATGCACACACACACACACACACAAACAAACATACACACACACACACACTTTCAAACACACACACACACACACACACACACACACACATCCACCTAAATGGGTTCCTCTGGTGTTCCTGTGAAAGCCCTGGGCTGATAGGAGATCATTAAAAAGCAGCTGAGGTCATGAGGGTAGCCTCTGGAGACGTCCTACTTTCCAGCATGAAATCACTGTGTGACCTGGCAAACAAACATACACACAATCAAAGGAGAGAAAACTATGCATGGGGGTGGATGATGGCGGAATATTTCACATGATCTATTTTTGGGCTGTGACCAAAGAGTCCTTGTTTTATTTAACAATGACACCCATTTCAGTGGACACAGAGCGAAAACAATAAAAAGATTAAATCTGAATTAATCTTGAATGTTCAGATACACTGTATTTTTTTCTTTACTTAGGTCATTATTCAAACATCATCAAGATTATTCTGCATTTATAGAAAGCCTTACTCCAGGGCATTCTCTTGTTACAAAGAGGCAATGGAGATTGTTCTCAAATTGTCTCCAAGGGTACCTCACTAAATATGTATGTAATACATAAATATGATCTACTTAATAAATATAAATGAATGTATGGTGGAGCATTGGTAGTGCCGCTTTCTGACAATCAGTTCCCAGCATGCCATTTGGCCCATCTTCTGAACTGTGGTCAATTACGCTATACAGAAACACTGTACTTACGTCCACTCCCAAACTAATAAGTTGCGTTTCTACATACATTTCTGAGTCCTTATTCTATTTTGTGACCCTCAGGTCCCGTAGATGTGAACCTACCTCTTCCCAACTCTCCTGGCCTTTTGGCCCTACCTCACTTAGTTTCCGTGATCATGGCCCAGCTCCAGCCGACCTTGGACGGCTTCAACCACCACCTGGACCGCCTCTCCCAGGAGGTGGGGGGCCTGTCCCGCGACGTGGCCGCCCTCAAGCTCCAACAAGAGGAGAGGGGACGAGGGGACCTCGATCGTGAAACCCTGAGCCAAGGAGTTGTGGAGACCCAAGAGGGGCAGGAGGGGCAGGAGTACCCAACGAGTCGCTATGAGTTCCTGGAGGGGAAGCTGGAGGAGAGCTTCCAACAGATCGAGGAGCTGCAGAGGCAGTTGGACGAGAGGCTGCATTCCCAGCATGCCATGCTTCACTACAACCTGACCATCTTCAAGACGGACGTCGATGCCAAGGTCAAGCGACAGCAGAAGAATTTACAGGTGTGGCCCCACAAACCATCTTTGGTAGTAGCAAAGCATACTTTTCCGTATTTGAGAATAGTGAACTGATTGTGTAAATTATAGATTTCAAATGTTTAAGTTTGGCAGGAAATCATTTTTAGCAATATCAACAATGTTTTAAGCCCTCATAAAGACCAAAACTGAACATGCTGTTTTAGTGATTTAGCTGTAATAATAAAGCCATTTTCATGCATCCTTCCTCATCACATATCTGAAGTGCCTGGATTCCTCCTCCGCTTTCAAGGCATTTTTCCACAATTTCCCACGAGCACCCAAAATACTTTGTTATTTGTGTGCCACAAGCTACTAGTCATCTGTTTTTAAGTCTGAGTCAGAGTTGACCCCAGATGCTTGCGGACTGACTAACCCAGTCTGTGATTCCTTTCTAGTCACACATAGCCTGGGAGTCTCCTTTTTGGATTGCATTATTAGCTGTGACCAACTGATCATTAACAATTAGTCACTTCCTTTTGCCTCCCATGTGTATTCCATAGCTGAATCTTCAGGCCTTGAACTCGTCTATCCTAGAGCTGAGGCAGAGCCAGGAACACCTAGAGGAGGAAATCCAGCGATCCTGGGACACACCCATTGAAGGACCCATCATCCCCGCTCAGAGCCAGCCGACCAGCATGGACACGTCCCACATCTGGGATGCCATCGCCCGTCTGGACGAGAAAGTGGTGAATAATACGGTGAGGGTGGACGCTTTAAGCGAGGGGCTCCGGGTGACGGACGAGGGCATCACCAACCTGCAGAGCGTCCTGCAGGGGCTGGACGAGAAGATCGTCGACACGGGCCGCCAGAGCCAGATCAAGTTCATGGAGACAGGTCTTGAGGTGGACGCAGCACGGACGGTGGTGCTCCAGCGGGTGGATGAGCTGGCCAACAACCTGACCCTCCATGGCGAACAGCTGCAGGATGTGGACAACGACATGGACTATTTGTTCAAGCGCCTCTACGCTAACGCCAGCTCAGGCGGCGGTGGCTGCAACTGCCAGGCCTCGCTCTCCAAATTGCAAGAGGCCATTGCCAGCGTCAACACGATAGCCAACAAGAACCAGATGGCCCTGGAGAAGGACGCACAGTCCAAGCCAGAGGGCTGGAATGACTGGATGCCATCCGTGCAGGACCTCAAGCAAGGACTGAGTTACGTGCAAAACGCGCTGGCCTTTGAGCAGGAGAGAACCCGGGCCCTAAATTTCAACGTGTCCGTGCTGCAGGCCTCGCTCGTGGCCAGCCAGCAGGACATCCAAGCCCTCCAGAACAAGGAGGATAGGAAGGAGGCTGAGGTCCAGCGCCTCCAAAGCTCCTTCGACTCCGTGCTGATGGACGCCACCCGCCACGCTGAGGTCCTGGAGGTGGTGCTGGGCATGGAAGTGCTTGATTTTTCGAAGTTGCCCATGGACAAGCAGATGGAAAACTCCATGCCGGCGACTAGGAAGTTGATCCAGGATTTGAAGAAGCAGCTTGCGTCGGCTTCGGAGTCCGAGGCAGCAGATGAGCCCGGACGAGTGCTGACTGACTGGGAAATGCAAGGACTTGCCAAGAAAAGTGGAGACAAAGATTTGAAACAAATCCTATATGATGAGCCAGAGGAGGGACAAGATTACTCTGACAGTGACTTTTGGAGTCTGGACAAGGCCGTGGAGGAACTTGCCATTCGGGTGAAGAGCATTGAAGGGCGATCCTGCCCTGCTTCCTGCTGCAACTGCACCAAGGACACCACCCCCAGTGGTGTGGAGGGGAAACTGCAGGCAGAGGTCAACTCTCTGCGCCAAGGCCTTGAAGAGCACCTGCAGGTATTCAAGAGCCTCTTCAGCAACACAGAGGGTCTGACTGGCTCGGAGGCTTCACTGGATCTGGACAAACTGTCAGCGATGATGAAGAGGAAGGACGCTAAGCAGCAGAAGAGGCAGCAAAAGAGGGGCAGCCTTCAGGGAGAGAAAGCCACCCATCGTAGCAGGAGGGATGCATCACTTGAGACAACAGGTAGATAGAAACAAAACAACACACAACTCTATATAAGAAAAACTTAAAAGTATCTATTTTAATTAGGCAAGTCAAGTCAAGTTTATTTATATAGCGCATTTCATACACAGAGGTCATTCAATGTGCTTTACATAAACAAAAGCAAACAATAATAGCAAATAAAAGCATAGAAGGGCAATAGTCAAAAAATAGTTCAAAAAGTAAAGATCATAATAAAAAGAAAACATAAAACACACAAGGTAAAATCATTTAAAAATAAAAGACAAGGTAGAATAATTTAAAGACAGATTCAGAATGTGTAACTCAGTGCAGTTAGCAGAAGGCATCTGAGAACAGTTTGCCTGTTCAAAGTGTTTAAATGTATTCCGAAAGTTGGTTCCAGAGCTGAACTGCATAGCAGCTAAAAGCTGCTTCACCATGTTTAGTTCTAACAGCAGGTTTTACTAACAGATTTTTCTCCCGAGACCTGAGAGGTGGAGAAGGTGTACTGCTGCAGCATGTCTGATAGGTATTTAGTTCCTGCTCCATTTACTGATTTATAAACAAGCAGCAGCGCTGCTGTAAGTCAATTCTGTGACTTACTGGAAGCCAGTGCAGGGACTTGGAATTGCATTAATGTGGCCAGTTCTTTTAGTTTTCGTCAGAACCCTAGCTGCTCTGTTTTGCATCACCTGAAGCTGTTTGATAGGAGGGGCTGTGAAAAGCCCATTGCAGTAATCAACCCTGCTGGAGATATAAAGACATGAATGAGTTTTTCTAAATCACGTTTTGACATCAGCCCTCTAAGTTTGGCAATGTTTTTGAGGTGGTAAAAAGCTGATTTAGTTATTGCTTTCATGTGCCTGTTGAAATTTAGATCGCTGTCAATTAATACACCAAGAATTTTAACAGTATCCTTTGCTTTGAACCCTATTGTGTCAAGGAGAGTGGCAATCCGAAGTCTTTCCTCCTTTTTACCAAATATAATTACTTCAGTTTTTTCTTTGTTCAGCTAAAGAACATTTTGAGACATCCAGTTGTTGATTTGGTCAATTCTCTGACAAAGAGATTCAAGGGGACCATAGTGATTTGGTGACAGCTAAGTAAATTTGTGTGTCATCTGCATAGCTATGATATGAAATCAAATTATGAAATTTTTTTTGATGATTTGTCCAAGTGGGAGCTGAATAATAGTGGCCCCAAGATTGACCTCTGGGGAACACCACAGGTCAAGGACGTTGGTGTTGAGGTACAGTTGCCGATGGCAACAAAGAAGCTCCTTTCTTGTAGATATGATTTGAGCCAGTTGCTAACTACCGGTATACCTGTAAATCCAACCCAGTGTTCTAATCTGTATAATATGTTCTGATCAACAGCGTCAAATGCTGCACTAAGATCCAGTAGTACTACGGATGTTTTGCTTGCATCTGTACTGAGGTGTATGTCATTTAAAACCTTAATAAGAGCTGTTTCAGTGATGTAATTGGCCTGAAGATCACACTGAAAGTAATCAAAATACCCATTTGATGTTAGAAAGGTGGTTAGTTGATTAAAGACTACTTTTTCAATAATTTTGCCAATAAAAGGTAGATTGGATATGGGCCTGTAATTGTCTAGCATTGAGGCATTCAGGTTATTCTTCGGGCTATAGAACAGCTGTTTTCAGGAACTTAGGAAAAGTGATACATTTACAATATGAAGGACATCTGCCACTATAAGATTTGAAGAAACTGTTGTACCTGAAAGTTCCGGATGTTGAGTTAGTAATTAAGAAGATATGGGAAGAGAAGAGATGAATAAGAAGAGAGGGGGAAAAAAGTAAATCTAGTCTAGTATGTAACATACAGACAAAGGCCTCTGTGACTTTAATGGCAGCTTGTTATGTTTAAAAAACAGTTTGCTCAAAGTTTAAGACGGGTCATAACAGTTTGTTTTCATGAAAACCAATGTTCACCAATTCCGAGCTAGAGCTAGGGCTCCCTCTGGTGATAGTAACAATAAACATCTAACTGTGTGTCCCCTAGGCCAAATTCCATGTTAACTTCCCCAATGACCTTTTCAGATATTGAATAATGCTCTATATATTTAGTTTGAATTTATAAAAATACATTTTAAAACTCCTTCAATGTACATATATTTTACATGCCTATTTCACTCTTTCCTCAGCTATCCAATCAGACTATCCCCTTGCGTTCATTTCAAGTACCAAGAGTGGCAGCAGTAAGGATGGTCCGCTGATCTTTGAGGACACCCTTTTGGACCGTGGCCAAATGTACTCTGCCACAACCGGAGTGTTCCGTGCACCCGTCAGAGGACTTTACCTCTTTGTCGTGACGCTCGATTTTGGGCCAGGGGCATCTTTGGCTCGTCTAATGAGAGGCGAGGGGGTTGTAGCAGCGAGCCTTCATCAGAGCCAGCGGAAGCCAGCGGGACCTGCCACACGTGTATGTCTGCTGCAGCTCGAGCTGGGCGAGCAGCTGTACCTAGAACTATCCCAGGGAAGTCTGGTGGGCAGCAGCCCACAGGACAATACTTTCACCGGGCTATTGCTTTTTCAGACCACCTGAGGGCACTCTTCATACTTCACAAAACCGAGGGAATATGATTTACAGAGACAGACAGCTGCTCATATGCATATTTTTATTATTCTGCAAGTCCTTTGTTATCACGCTATTTTGGTTGCTTTATATTTATGGTTAGCCATTTCCATTGAGCACAGTTATTGACTGTGTCACATGGAGCATAGTAAGACAGGTGGCTGATGCCTGATGAGCTGGCCTTTGACTTCTGATGAGAATTAGTTGAAGAGACAGACTGGAAAACTGAGGAAAGACATTGTCAAAAGCGGTGCACCTCACATACTGTATTACTTTCTAAATTGATATACACATTAAGAGATATTTTTTTTATTAGCTTGGTATAGCCCATCCTACTTAGCTTTGGATAAGTTAATATTGTATTTTAAATCATATTTAGGCACTGGGTAATATCCCTAATAGCATTACCAAGTCAGTCAGAAATTTTGTTTTCATTTGTAGATGTCTTGCTTATATCGCAGAGCTTGGCTTAGCCTACTGAGTAGGCTAATGATTAGCCTACAGTACATGCATATAGGCCATTTTACCTTACATAGCCTACAGAAGCGACTGTGTCAAACCTGTTAAAGGTAGGGTAAGCAATGCTGAATGGCATTGCGTTTGTTTATGCTTATGTTCGTGTTTCTTAGCAGACATTTTTGTCAAAAGCAACTTCCTTATATTTGAGCTGAAGACCAAACAAAAACAGAAGTAGCTCAACTGTCCCTTCAGCACTCCCCGAGAAACTCCGCAAAGGGGTTTGTTATTGTTTGAGGGGCAGGCTGCCCCCACATTGTTTGGTTCACATTTTTTTACTGTGTCCTCAGAGAACGGTGAGTTATCAAATCATGAGGAGATATTTGCTAAATGTTTCTAAATTTGTTACGTGTTAGAAATTGCTTAATCGCTTACCGTACCTTTAAACCAATTGGGGTGAACCAGCTCGCAGTTCATAACAGACTTCTTACCTTCATAAATTGCAAAAGCACTAAGGGGAGTGACCATGTGGAAGTCACTTTTACAGCTACTGTTATGTATGTTTTCAAATGGTTTCTTTTCTATGAGAATCAACCAAGCCAATGCTTGTAAAGCAAACTGTTGTATTTTGTGTGTGTGTGTCTCTGTCCTAAAGTTGCACTCCATAATTCTAAGCTAATATACTTTCTTTTAAACTGAGCTCATTGCTCCTCATGGCCTGTCTGTTCAGTGTGTTTTGCACACTCATGATGCTAATAATGGGAAACAAGCAGGCCGGAGGTGCGTTCAAATTCGCAAACATAGGCGAATGTTTATAAAAGATTTTCTGATTGCCTTGAGTTTTCCGCAAACAGTTTGAGGAGGTAGTTCAGTGCAAACACATTGAGAGTTGGACGGAGAGTTACCATTGAGAAGGAATGTTTACACAAAATAGTGACTGTATGGTTCATCCAAACATGTTTGCCGCAAACCTTCGCCTCTGTTCAAGGAACTTGAACGCACCTCTTGACTGAGCCATGACGAATTCCAACCGATCAGCACATTGTTTAAAGTTGCTCTTAGCGTTGTTGGGTAACGTCACTTTTGTTGATGTTCAAACAAAACAGAGAGATAGCCAAGGGGGTAGGCGAATGTTCGGAGAGCGTACCCTCTATGGGCAGCTTTGAGGCTAGAAGTCGTTCACTTGGAGTTAGCATTCCATTGACCCCAATTAATTTTGGCGTCACTTTGACACCTTGCCATTATAAATTAATTCTGTCCGTGGCCCATCCACAACAGTTCTGCGACCCACTTTTGGGTCCCGACCCACCAGTTAAGAAATACAGGCTTAGAGCACCTTTAAGGAGCACAGCGGAGAGGGTGTACATTGATTGGCTGTTGAGCTGAACTGTAAGTAACCTTTCACCAGAATTGCGGACTCTGCCTTTAATCTCTCTTCAGAGAGTGGATCAGCCAGCATCAGCCTGGCTGAGAAGGTCTGCAAATACAAGGGAAAATAAAATAAAATAAAAAAGAATAAGCAAAGAAATGTGAATGCAGTGTTAATGGCAGAGAAAGAAAGCAGGATTAGAATATCACCTCTCAAGAAAAAGCCTGTTTGTCTGCATTTTCTTCTCTGTGATTTATTTGCTTACACCCAGTAATGTATGATATATGTGATCTCTGATCTGTCACTGTCTGGCTTTGTCTGCATGTCTGTTGGTGTGTGTGTGTGTGTGTG
Organism: Alosa pseudoharengus; assembly: GCF_046254945.1. Classification (NCBI taxonomy): domain Eukaryota; kingdom Metazoa; phylum Chordata; class Actinopteri; order Clupeiformes; family Clupeidae; genus Alosa; species Alosa pseudoharengus. The sequence goes on along the minus strand of NW_027468620.1, from coordinate 21,669,357 downwards.
TGTGTGTGTGTGTGAGTGTGTGAGAGAGAGAGAGAGAGAGAGAGAGAGAGAGAGAGAGAGAGAGAGAGAGAGATATGAATACTTGTCTAGCCAGAAAGGCAGACACAAAAAATCATTACCCAAAAAGCAAAGGGTATGTGGTCACTGTATGACAGGGGAGGTAGAGTCAGAGGTGCACTTCCTTCTATATTGTGATAAGTACACACCCCAAAGGGATGAATACTTTGATAGATTTGACCAGGCCACCCCAGGCTTCCTCACATTGGAAGAGCAGGAGAGGCTCACAATACTCTTGGGAGAGGATACCGGAACCTGCCAATTGTCTCCTCACTACACAGTGTGAGAATAGGCATTACGTATATGCAATTCCACCCCCAGTCTGTTACTTACACCATCTCTCTTTTTCCTTTTCCGTTTTATGTGTGTTCATTTTTTCTCATAACAAACTAAAATGTTTATGTGCGTGCGCGATTGAGTGTGTGTATGTGTGCATGTTTTTTTAGAATCACAGATATTGTTTTATGATTGTTATTTTATGTTCTGATGAGTTAATATTGTATGCTTTGGCAACACTTTCTTTTATGAATTGTCATGCCAATAATTGCCAATAAAACTTTTTGAATTTGAATTTGAGAGAGAGCGACACTGGATATATTCCCCTTCAAATGAAGATGTTTGAATAACACTGTGCAAATATGTCTTACTTTTACAGGACTTTTATGGGCTTTTCCCAAATCACGGAAGTAACGTCGACGCAGTGGTAGATAGTAGCAGAGTACAATCCATCAGGCAAGTGTTATTTAAATAAACTCCTGGTGTACTTTCAAACTTTTCAATGCCTCATTTTATGAGTAAAGAACATAGTTGTACTACTGTAGAAGTTTCGTACCATTCAGGGAATTATTAGTGGGGTAATTTACGAGATACTCTATAGGTTCCATAAGCGCCTGCAGAAAGTCATTAGTTTCTGACAGCGCTCGGCCAGGGTTCGACCAAGGGAAAACAGGTTCTTGGAGGGTGTTTGGCTCGGGGTCATGGTGCAAAGGACCCTAGGGTGAAATTACTCCGAACCATCGCTTTAACTGAAAATGGGTTAGACCAGTTAGCCTATAGGTAGTCTATAGCTACGAGGGCACTAGGCTAATGTCACATTCTTTTTGTCGCCATAAAGAAACCAAGCTAAACACATACAGGGCTCACAATAAAACGGTCGAGCAAACCAGGGGCGCAGGAGGCACGGGGGACGTGGGGGATATGTCCCACGCAGTGCTGAAGAGACGGCCATCGTCCCCCTCACTTTTGATAAGGAAAAAAATCCTTATATACGCTAAATAAATAATAACCTATAGGGTTTGCGCTAACTATGTAAAACTCCCCATTAACAGCATCACATCACTAACCACAGCCATCTACAGTACTGTAAGACTGCACAATCTCATATTCACTCTGTTGGATATCTGAAGCCAGTTTGTCTAACAACCATCATTAGAGATGCTTTTCGTTTGGAGCGGCATACTGGTAGGCCATCAAAAGCATAACATTTTCGGTTTGGTTTGGGATCTAATTTACTTTTGGACTGTTTGATTATATTGCTAAATGTTGGGACTGATGGGCACTGAACTCTGGGAGATATTTGATGGTTCACTGTTATGTTTCATGCAGTTGAAAAAGTGTCGGGATTTCCACCGCTGTTTATTGCGAGACAAGGCAGCATTCATTGAATAGGGGTTGTGCTGTAATAGAAACCTTTTTGCCTAGCCAAGTAGCCTAAATTGAGTTATTGTTTAATTATTCACAGGGATTAAAGTGAAAAAAAATCGTTTGACTGAACTTTTTTCAGGCCATAAGTCATACGTTGTTCATATCTACCTATAGAGATAGCACCCCTTTTGCGGTCGCGACCTATTGGTTTTTAATGTACAAAAAGATGCAAACAGCAAAGTAAAGGGAGTATTCGCCTTATTCACACAGCGGCCATTGTTTAAACCAAAACGAGGCTACAGGGTACACTTACTATATAATTAATGCCACCTACAGGTGAATGCATAGAACATAACAATCCTATGGTTTGTGTACCCTGTAGCCTCGTTTTAGCCGCCAATGGCCGCCATGTGAAAAAGGCGAATTGAGAGTGTTCTTGATTGAGATTGAGTTTTCCTGATGAACAAAAATATATTTTAGTACCATCCCTGACCATTGCTGATTAGCCATTGCTGTTCTTTTCTACTGCAGCAATATTGTAGAAAGGCTTTAACACACTCTTATTTAATTACTTCAGGCCAAAAGTGTTTAAAGGGGAGATTTTTTTCTTGTTAATATGCAATTCAACACCAAGTAAAATCTATAAAATCAAGTTTGCAAGACTTCCCATTTCCTCATCAAAGTAACAAATCAGAACATTCTAGATATTGTTCATATTTCCATTTGTTGCCTCATCCGCATTTAATGATAACATGGTAATTTTGAGTTTTACAGACAACTCAGTTTTCCAATGAGCAGCAATACTGTGTGGGCTCATGCAGGAGGTCTGCGCATTTGTAACGACAATCTGGAGACGGCGCTTTTGTTTTCAGCAACAGATTGTATAAGGTTGACAAGAGGTTGCGATATGGTTAAGGACAGGTCGTGTTGCGCTATGAAATAACATGCGTAGCCTACTTTCTAAACGTAAAAACGGTCAGCCATAGATAAACGTAGCCTACCTCTGTCGTGGTGGCTAGTTGCACCAGGTAGGGAAGATGTCCTGAAGTGCACGAACGTTAACCTTATGGCGGTCTTCTGATTGGTGGCGTGCTAAAACGTTTTCCTATTGCATCCATAAACAATTTTCTTGCAGCGAACCGCGCAAAAGCAAACTCCTGGCACTTTAATTTCTTTACACCATGGCTTGTTAGTTCTCCCCCGTTTCCTACAGCTGCCCATCTGCATTTATTTTTTTACTTTTGACACCTGCCTTCCTTTAGCAACAACGCATCCATGACAGCTAGTGGCCTTGCCAAATAGACGCACACAAATCATGACGCTAATATGCGAGGTTCTGGTAGGCCCACTGGTTATGGTTTTGTGCTATAAATTAATAATATTTTAAAGCAAAGTTTTAAGTTGACTATTTTAATTGTATGGTTATTTTTTGTCAACATACACTCACAACCTATTGTCGTTAAAAGTGAGGCCTAAGCAAAATAGGCTACAAGGCTGTCTGTGCGTCACAAACACGACTGACCCCCTTACTCGACACGCTCAGTCAAAACCTTCCGTCGCAAATTGTGAAAAACATTGTTGTATGTCATAACAGACGGGATAATAAATTGCATAGGCTACGGTTTATATTGCGTCGCTTTACACATAATGTTAGTTGCATTGATTAAAAACTGTAACAATAATAGTAGCCTACATCGGGTGGCATAGCAGGCTATCTGTTCAAGTCATAGGTGACACCCAAAATGAATGACCTCCCCTGACAAGAGTTCGCGATAGTAAGTGTCTACATTGATGCACGGAAAGAACACAGCCTCCGAATTCGCACATAGAGCTCACAATATCATATCCAAAAAAGTTAAACGGATTGGCCAACCTCATCAGCTGTCTCGATTGTGTCACTATAATCCAACTTTTAGACCGTTATAGTCCTCCATACGTGTTCTTTTTTTTAAGCAAACGCCCGAGACAAGTGTGTAGCTACAACATACAAAGCGAAACTCATGGCTGACGTAGGCCGTATAGGACTTGAGCGGTCACGGATTGAGACACAGAAAGTTCTCAAGAACACTATTAGGTCTTTAAACATTTACCTAATATTTGTAGTTGCCTTAAAAAAGGAAAAGCAAAGGTGACAGTCCCCCCCCCCTCCTATTTTTTTTCTCATCGGATCTGCATCGATCTCAAATATGACATTTCTAAAATCAAATTGACGGAAATCCGTCCTATGACGGAGAACTTTAATCCTTGTATTCATGATTTAGTAGGCTACTTTTTATTAAAGGTAGTAGGCTTCAGCCTCTGGCAATTAGCTCGAAAGGGGCGGCAAGACAATGAGCTTGAGAACGTGTGTTGGAGAGTGCTAGTGACGACTAGCTCCCATGAAAGCAACAAAGTCAAAAACCTGAGGGGGTCTCTCATATCTGAAGGTGTCTTGTAATTTAATCTTAAACAACCGCTCATTATCTATCCCTGTGCGATCTCTTACCATTAAAGACGTTAAATTAAAATATAGGCTACTACGGGACGTAGACCTACTACGCTCTTGAACGCAGCATGACACTTCACCACCACTAGACTATATGAGCAAACCGTATCGATTTGACAGCACTCGCAAATCTGAAGAAGTCACCTTGCTTTGATGTGAGTGTTTTGTCTATTTGCATAGGCGTTCATTGGGCTAGCCTACGTGGTTTGATACGTGCTGAAAAGTTCTGTTTGCTGTTGAACTTGCGCTTCACCTATTCTATGTTGATTGACAAAGCCATACATTATGGCCCATAATGCAGCCTACAATGATTGTGTTGTCTGATGATCTAGCTATCCTCTGCCATTCAGAGCTCCGGAAAGTTCCCAGCTATTTTGAAACACCTGTTAGCAATCTCTGATGTCGGAATATTCAATGGCTACCCGACAATATCTCAGTGCAAACTCCAAAATTGTTTGTCTATTAATTTTCCACGGTTCAACACATTAGCCTACTAGAACATAGTTTGGCTGGCTTTATTCATTTCTGCCAGTTAGTGCTTTTTCCCCTGTGTATAAGTTACACTACATGCATTATTGTGTTTGACACTGAGGATAGCCTATCTGAGACGGTGGTCTGGTTTAAATGAGTTACGTTGTGAAATTGAGAATGGCACAGACTAAATCGTTTAGTCTATTTCTTTGTATTGTGAAATTGAAATGAGATATGGACTATTATAATCAATAATATGTTGAAATTAATTAAAAGTAATCAAATTCTATGAAAAATCTATGTCTGTTGTATGTGTGTGTCAACTGTCAAGGTAAAGCCTAGGCCTACCGTGCGCATATACTGTAGGCTACTGCAAAAGCGCCACTTGCGCCTAGGCTATATCATTGTATCGCCTTGTTAGGCTATGCGCGGGGTGTGTCAACTTTTTATGAGATAGAGAGACCCCCTTAAAGACAAAAAGATAATTCGAGCCCTGTGTCCGGCTATAAATAGAATCAATCCCGGGCATAATTTGAGGATTTATGGTAGCCTATCTCCTGCTCAACATGACATTAGCTGTTATGTTTATTGATAACAAACTCAACTAGCCTACTGATCAACTCGTTTTCACTAGCCTAACTATAAAATACAAGTATATAGGCCTACCTAAAGTTTTTGTTCTAAGACATTTATTTCAAACATAATTTCAAGACACAAATTGGATACTTCGTGCAGTTACCTTGGTGCATAAATCCCAGAGAGTATACTATAGGCTACCACACCCCAGAGTGATGGGCCTTTCTTACGCGTTCAGTGTGGGGTATAAACAAGCTGAGAATTTAGCGGTGTCACGTCTGGCTCTTCTTTTTTAAGTGTTTCACCTCTTCTGGACTGTGGTGTTTACATGGATGTACCAAGAGCTGTATTTTCTATGTCCAGCGTTTCAGAATTAAAGAAGCGAGCTGATCGGCTGACTGGCCGTTCAGTAAGCAGTGCTGTGATTGGCTGTTTTGGGAAAATTTGTAAAAAAGTTTTGTACTTGTACATTCGTTTCGTACCTGTAGATCTGTTTCATGTCTGTAGAAAACAGATGCGCACTTGCAAATGGAAAATCCGTGCGTGCAAATATCGTTCGCAAATTCACAAAAAAAATTCTACACAGTGAGAAAACAGATTTGAAGATGTACAAACCATTTTTACATGCACAAAATATTTTTACAGATACAAATTATTTTTACATGTACACAAATCATTTTTACGAGCACAAAATATGATTACAAGCACAAAACTTTGGTACAGGTACAGAAAACTTTTGGCGAGAATTTTATACCATAACTTTCCTCGCTGCGCCTAGCGTCCCCAGGCGGAAAACCAACCTTGCAACATTGAGTATACCGTCCCGGAAAGAGAAGTGAGAAACAAGAAACTTGTTTTAAATCGTGTTTCTTACCTTGTAACATCCACATAGTTCTGCCAAACTTATGCTAACCGTTCGCTAGCTTGTAAACAAATCCATGTGCTTTATCGTTACCTTTTCCCACAGTTTGAAATAGCATAATGCACAATTTCTCCAGCAGAGGGGGAAATCCTGCCAAGTTTCCCTTTAAGGTCATTTTTGCTAAAATTGTTGCATAGTGCTTCTTTCAAGATACAAGCTGTTTGTGTTCTATTTGTCATCAAGACATGCCACCGTTTGTTAGCAATTGGCTATTGGTAGCAGTTGCTACTAGCCAGTTTGTAACAAACCATAAATCTGCTAATAAACAAAGCTCACATTAACTGTTAATGGTTGCAGCCATCTTGGAAGTTCAAACTTGTAGTACTCTGGGTTTGACCAGAGACTTCTCCATAGAAAGGCATGGGATTAGTTTGTAACGGCAAAAGTCAATGTGAATATATTGTGCCAATCATGTGATATCACCGCTGGAGCGAGGTTGGTGAAGCCTTGCGCACACACAGTTCTGCCCGAAATAGATGCCCGATAAGTGCATTGCAATATGGCTGACGAGTGGAGGGGCTTGCCTAAAAGGACGAGAGGGAGTTAAAGGGACGTTTGTAACTCCAGTCATTTCTTCGCCGATTTCTCACTTTTGTTGTCGCATTTTTCTCTACGGAGTTCCCCCTGCAGCTTTGGGATGCATATTTCACAACCGTCTCTTTGGTCTTTTCGCTGGCTCTGCCATGATAAACATCTAAAAAATGAAGCCTGGCTAACCGGTGCTTGAGGGTGGCATGTATATGTCCAGAGAATTTTAAGCATTTTGTGTTTTTTGCTCGTTCTCGCTTCTTCCTGATTCAGACACTGCCGGGACACTACACTCTAAACCCAGATTTAGTTGTAATAAATATGTTAGGCGGTCACTACTAATGTTTGTGTGTTTTGTGAAAACTCTATGTCATAACTAAAAGAAATGAGTTGATTGTACTATTTAAGTGAAATATACAGTGCACTGATCATGTTAAGCAGAGACAACGATAAATGTTATGTTTTTGCAAGGCAGAGGAGGGGTCTAATAAAAATTCTGCCCATCAACCGTTCCTCCTGCTTCTCAGTCCACACAGAGACATGAATGACTCCATGCATCGTGCTGCTGTGACAAATAGGCTAGCAGCTACTACATCAAATGGTGGGTTAACTTTCTGATGAACTTGTTGAAAAATTAAAATTCTGGTGAAATAACCGAAAATTATCTTCAGTTTGACCAATAGTTAGCTAAATGTTTGTTTACCTGGGAAAACTAAGGTAACATTAGCTTCGTTGTTAGCATGCTAGTAGTCTTTCGGACAGTTAGCTCATGGTAGCTACCTTCCAATGGGTGTGTATGGCAGATTATAACAATATCACATATTTTTTCGTGTAAATATACCTGTCTTGGTGCTACTTAGTTTAATTCAGGCTTTATCATTGAAATTGGTGTTTCTGTCTGTAGACAGTCTTAGCTAACCATAGCAGCACATGTTGGTTAGCTTTTGGCTAATGTTAGCCGATGTCCATTCACTTATGTGTTGCATTCATAGGTGATATAGCATACTTTTATTTCAACTGAGTAAATGAACATGAACTAAAAATTTGTTTTCTTGTGTTCTTTTTTATAGGTTCTTCGTCTTTTTTTTAATAGGTTCTTCATCTACAGTGGATGTGGAATATGTGGAGTGGAGTTTATGTGGATGTGGAGTTTAAATGTTGTTTGTTCATGATTTATCAATAATAAAAGGCATTCCTATACATTGTGATGAATTTCTCTTCAATTTTTAATAAAACAGTTAAATTAATACAGTAGCCTAATCTTAAAATAAAAAAACAATAGGCCTTCCTACAGAACTTAGTTCATATTTTAATGAGTTTTTTAACATGCATTTTAACCTAGTTATTTTATACAACTGCAACTTCTTAAACAACTAGATGTACCGCGTAGCGGTACAAAATATGACCGCCGCTCAGTCCTGCACATCCATTCCGCGAAAATAAATCATATTAATGAATTTGTCTCCATCTTCTACTCCATCCCCCACTCTTGAAACTTTTGTGTATGCTTGTTTGGAATGTGTGTTTGCACACATTCCGCACACAAAGTAGCCTACTGGCGCTGCAAAGGTGAATAGATTTGTTTCTGGGCCAAAAAATCTGTAACATTGTTATAAAACCTTTAAAATCTCTAAACAATCACAAGTAGGGCAGTTCATCATAGTCCATCCATTGCAACTGGACTGATGAAAGGTACACCTGTAGGCTACATTGTATTTGGGAAAAGCAGAAGGTAGCAGCATAATGTATTTATTTATTTATTATTAAACTAAAACAATCCCTGTCAGTTCCATGCAGTTTTCAACAGCTATCAAGAAGAGAGGTCATGTCATGGATTTTTGTGAATGTTTCTTCTTCTACATATGCATAGGTTTAGTCATCTAGTTCAAATTATATTCAGCTTTATTGTCAATGCACAAATTAAATACCAGTAGTCTAAAACAAAATGCCGTTTTACCCAGTGGTGCAAATAACTGACATGTCCAAAAGGGCCTTCATGAAATGCGTTGCGAGACTGTTCATACACATTTTAACGGGCAAAGTTGAAGAGCTACTCTCCGTTATTGTTTGTGCAAATAATATGCTGATTCATGTTCCCTTGCATTTTGCAACCATGAGGTCCATGGTTAAGCTCAATCTTTTGACGCAATCTTTTGATTTTCACCCAGCCTAGTCCATGGTAGGCGCCCGATAGAAATATTGTTTAATTTTGCGATTGAGATATCCACGCACTGGCGCCCCCCCTGCGACGTGTTCGCCCCCCGGTTTTAGAGCTATTCTAAATGCAAAAATGCATAGACATTGCATGACAAAACCGTGACTGTTAACAAACTATAAGCTATATAAGGTAGGCCCTATGCTAGGCCTATTACACAACACAAATTGTCACCAGGCTATGCTGGCGACCCAAATAAAATATCCGTTGGAACCAATGGCTTACACCTTACAGTATCAAGCTGCCACCTCTTGGCGAAAAGTTAATAGTTTTGCATATCAGTAGTAATACATTTCACGTAGCTGTGAATCACGGAAAGGGCGAATGAAGTGGACACTTCTAAATGGAACCCAACCCACTGTACAGTAACTCAAGGTCTGTGGCTAAAGCAGCCATAATGAAAGCGTTATCATTGTTTGGATACTTCACACACACGTGTTTTTTAATCGCATAGACTACAACTACCAAGCTGGAATCAAAGCACATCGACTCCCCTCTCACACCCTAAACACGCACTTCGAACAAACAAAAAGCGCCTCAGTCTCACGGAATAGCCATAGGCAAAACTGTATCTGACCGGTGTAACGTTGGTATTAAATCATCCATCGCAAAGAATGATTTTTGTAGCACGTGCAACAAATATGTGTAGGTACAGCCCTGCCCTGAATACATCTCAACGTGCGCTCTAAAACATCTGGTTTAAATGGAGATGTAGATCATCACGGGATCATAGACAGGTTATCTTTCAGGTAGCCTAGGCCTATATATTTTCCATTAAAAAACCATCACGTAGCGAACGTGTTGTGGCTAACTCACTTAGCTCCTGTTAGTAGCCTAGGTTATGGTCATAAGCAAATGAGATGACAGTCGAAAGATACAATTAGTGCTGTTATCGATTTGCTTGGTAGCCTATAAACGCATTTATGGTTTTCTACAAATACATCAATAATCAAATTGGCCTCCATCACTCAACCATGCTAACGGTAACATTATTTTACCTACGTTCTGCTATTGATAGGATTAACGTAGCCTACCTGCAGTAAAAAACAAGCATGTCCGATAAACATTCTCAGATTTATTTCGGCTTCAAGAGGAAATGGGAATTACATTTCATGCAGAAATCATCCTACCCTTAGACGTTCTCTGCGGTAAACTACTGTAGCCTACAGTCTTGTCCTTATAGGAAGCATAGTGCTAGTGTCTTTCTAACCCACTTTAGATTAACTTCCAACAAAATTACGTCTCACTGCAACGATGCGCCATCTAGTGGACAAACGACTACTTATCGCCAATACTGGAAATGCAGCCATGATGATGATGATGACTATTTATTTTGGCTTTCTTTTAATCCTACTGAATTTGTAATTATGTATCAGCCGTTCTAATACCGATAGTATGTGGGTGCCTGTGTGTGTGTGTGCATGTGTATATGTGTGCACCACCATCTACAGGCCAATGAGTGTAGAGTCACTAAATGTACACATAACTTAATTTTTTAGACCCCCCCATGGATGAAATTCTACGAAACTTGGCATACCCCCAGAGAATGTCAGGTTAATCATACACATAAAATTTGGTGCAGTTCTGAACGTCTTTACTGAAGAGAGGGGCGATTAAAGCAGAATGATATTGCATTTTCATTTTTTACCGGGGGGGTGCAAATCACAAATGAGTGATTATGGGCTAAGTTGATGTGGGCCCTTGAGACCAACATACCATAAAAATTTCTTCATCCTCGGTGCCACGGTTCAGGTAGTTATTTAGGAAAAACTGCATTTTTTGGGTTTCGGGGGGCCCAGCGCGGAGGGGGAGTGGCCCCCGGGGACCAAACGAAATTTTTCCGTAAAAGTCTAGTGGGGCTACATACCCACCAAATTTCATGTGCCCCGGTGTTTCGGTGCCCCGGGTATCGTTGACCAAAATTTCAGGAAGTAGATGACGGGAAAAAAAAAAAAAAAAAAAAAAAAAAAAAAAAACTTTGACAATCCCTATATGACCGCTTCGCTAGCTTCGCTAGCGGCGGTCATAATAAGTTAAGTGAACTAAAGATTTTTAGTAAAGACTACTAATGTAAGCTTATTTTGTCTACAGCATCAACATAAGGTTGTTAGTTGACACAACTAAACCTGTTTAGTTTTATGTTTTGTAAAAACTAGAATGGTTTAAGGCAATCGGTTTCCACGCAATTTTCTAGTAATGACAACTAGTTCGGGTTTAGAGTGTATGCAGATCTTTAAGGCTGGTTTTCCGCTATAGGAGACCGTATAGGGGAGCAGGGAAAGCCGCCATTCTCGCCACAACAGGTCATTTAACTATCGCAATGATTTCAAAACGGTTTTATTAGGTTGAAAATGTTGCATGGGGGGCCTTTAAGTCTTTCAGAGATGAACAACCATCGCAGGAAGTGAGTCATACAAAGGGACACCAGACCCTCTTGGGGTAGGTCTAGGATATTGTGGAATTTTGTCTGCATTGGCTATGGTTTAAATTTCCTTCCTGTCCACTAAAATGAACATGATGACTGACAAAATAAAGTACTATGATGTTAAATAAACCATTGTAGGCATACATTTAACAAGTCATCATTATATCACATCAATTAGCCTAAGTGTTTTCTATAGGTTATGTGCAGCAAGTAGGCTATGAAGAAGTTTTCAGTACCACTGTTGCAGAAATCCCATACAAGTAGGTATCCTTTTGATTTTTTGTACATTTTTCCACATAAGGAAGCAGCCCGGGTCCGCTTGAAGAGGTGGACTCGGGCACGGTATGGATCTTATGAATGCGCCTGTGCAAAGATTCTAGAGCACAGCAGCTCAACTGTGGTAGCCTACAGTTTGATAGTATGCAGTGTGAGTGCGGACCAAGAACAGGAGAGAACTGTGTTCCAGCACGGTACAAGTGAACCGTGCCCTGTAGTGTTGCGTGGGTCAACCTGTTACCCGCGGGTCGGGCGGGTGCGGGTAAGCTTGATCGGAAAATATCGCGGGTGCGGGCGGGGCGGGTCAAAAATTGACAAAGCACTTCTTCTCACAAAGTTCTCACTTAGTTATTAATAATGTAGGCTACAGAACATTAAGTGCAACAAACCTTGCAATCTCTCTTAACTGCATAAAGTAGGTTAAGATATGATTAGTCTACAAGACCTTCCATCTTCTCTTCCCCTCTCACACAGGCGGGTGACAGAGGGAGCGCTGCAACCTGCATTCCTGCAACAAGCGCATCAAGTGAGCGCACTTTCAGCTCAGCTGGTCAGGTGCTGGAGGCGCGTCTAAATAGATTAAATCCTGGAACGGTGGATCCCATTCTCTTTTTACACAGTGCAGCCAAACAGCTAACCCAAATCAAACAGAATCGTCTATATACTATAGGCCTAGGCCTACAGATGCATTTTTTAAGTTCGTGCATGCATGTTGTAGGCCTAATGATAATTTCAACTTTCTTTCATTAGACAGATGCAGTTTTGTTAAGTTCGTGGATGCATGCTATAATGATAATTTTCAACTTTCTTTCATTAGACAGATTTCTGGTTCAGTTCATAAAAATGTAAAGTTTAGGCAACAGACAGAGATCAAGGGTTTAAACCGATTGAACACGTCTGTGTCAATGTGCGTGTTTGCGCGCGCGTGCCCGCGGAGAGAGAGAGTTTTCGTGTTAGGCTATACATCAATAAAGAATTAAAGATCTTTCAGTTTGTTTATTTATTTAGTAGGCCTAGCCTATGTCCATGAAGCTAGATTCAGATTCAATTAATCCAGCCAACAACTCTTTGTTGAAGCATGTAGCCTACAGTGCAAATTCTTCTTGTTTCAGTGTTTAGTTAATAAGAAAGCATTGTCTCTACTCAATATGAACTACAAAGGATAGCCTAGGCCAGGGATTCCCAAACTGTGGTACGCGTACCCCCGGTGGTACGCGAGCTGCTTCTAGGGGTACGCGAGATGCAAAGGGCTATGGCGGACAGGTGTAAAATTTAAATTTTAAATCTTTTGTAATTAATTCATGAATAAATACATAATTTCGAATCAGGTCATAATGATATGGAAACATGAAATTAAAGGATATAATTTATAAACTCTGTATGTGTTCATCAAAAAAAGGGCAGCTTATTAAACATGACGCCTGGAATAGCTAATATGCGTTACTTTTGAATGCGTTGGATGGTCCGTGGTCCGTGGGGGGAAAGTTTCGCGGATATAACAGGTTTTTGAAAACAACAAAAACAGAAAGGAGGGAAGGAGCAAAGCTAGGAGTTATTTCAGATGGGCAAGAAAGGTAACATTAAGCTAGGCTTTACATTTAACAAACTAAAGGTAGCCTAAGTTTAGCCTTTCTAGGCTGTATAGCCTAATGTTGTCCAAACGAATATATCCTTGTCAGGCGTTGTTGTAGCCTACTGTAGGCCTATTATAAGATATTGTATGTGGATGTAGTTAGGCTACTATGCAGGCTACTTTTCATAACTTTTTAACTGACCAAATGCACGCACCTAAAACCGGGAAACGGACAAATATTGTTAACGCGGGGGGGTGGGGGGGTGGGGGGGATTAAAGAATGCGTTACGTTTTTATGTGTTTATGTGTCGGATGGTGGGGGTACGCGAGCCGAGTCGGAATGTAGGCGGTGGTACGCGGGGGTAAAAGTTTGGGAACCGCTGGCCTAGGCTATAGGCACATTGTTTTTTTTTTGGCGGGTCGGGTTCGGGTCGTTAATCAGCGCATATTTTTGAGGGTCGGGTTGGTGCGGATGTTAAAAAATGTTAACTCGCGCAACAGTAGTGCACTGCCCAGTGCGAGTACTAATAGACCTCTGAAGTTCTCCAACAAAATAAGGCCCCAAAGCTGCCAGATGGTAGGCTACTCGGGTCTCCTTATATGGGCAAAGATGGCAGCTTTTAGGTCCTTTTGGGGAACTTCAGAGGTACTGGTGTAGGATGTCACAATTTATTCATTTGACCATAGCAACCACCCATTTAGATTTTAAGCTCCCCATCAGGAGTTTGGATACTGCATTACTGAACACATGGCAAATTCTTAAAAAAACTTTTGATGGTGTGCAATTAACTTCTCTTGCCACTAGGAGGCAGCAGACAAACTTAGGCATCCCACTAGAAATAATCAAAAGGAGCTCCACAAGGTTGTGTACTAAAATAATGTTATTTACTTATAAAGTGATACAATGAACAGTCTTTGTACAGAGTATGCTTTCTTTAGTAAACTCATAAGGCACCTTTACAACCAGATGCTGTACAAAAAAGGCAATTACATATTAGGGGGTTAATATAGATAACTTTCTTGAATATTACACCAAAACATGACTAATTGTGGTTTTCTGAAGCATATTTAAATATCTACCATATGTACATTATGCTTTATTATAACTGCAAATTTTACAAATACAAGTTCTTGGACGTGCGAATTTGACATACACATGTGCACCTACACACACACACACACACCTCCGCATTTACACACACGTACACAAAAAACATGCCGGTCTCCTCATATCTATACTCTTCATGATTATGAAACAATGCACAATAGTGGACATTCAATGCACTACTTTTCTCAGGAGACTAAAGGCTGACATTAGAGACACAGAGGAAGTCGAGTAGCACCAAATTCTACATCTACTTTGCTATAAGATGCACTCCTTGACTATGGTCTGGCAAAGCTATAGCAAAGGGGACACATATGAAGATCAGGAGGCTACACAACAGAATGGAACAATGTTTGAGGAGCAATCCATTTTGTATAGTATTTGTGTCTTCTCAGTTTTATTAGGTGTTAAACATTTTCTTTCAAATGCCACTCTGTAAAGAGTTATAATATAGTTAGGCTCATCTTGAATTGATTTTTGTGTTATTTGTATATGTACAAGTTAAAACACAGGATTACCCAAATTAATGTTTTTCTCAGAGTTTGTGCTGTACCAATATTGACATAAACACTGATAAAGCCTTATTTGTTGACAACACATTACAGAATATGTGCATTAAAAACTAGCATAACATTTTTGAGAACATCTTTTTTTTTCCAGGAGGAAGCATCAGTTAGTGAACTCTAAGGAAAGGACAGAGCTGACATTTAAAGCAGTGTCTGTGAACATGAGTGAGGTCATTTATGAGTTAATATTGCACGAGCATGAGTTTTCACTGGTTCCTGTAGTTACTGTCTACTGGTAGGTGTCAGGGAGAAATCACCAGCCCTATAAACTCGATGGCATGATGACAAACCAAGCATATCTGTGGTGATATGCCCGGCAGAGTTACAGCTAGCTCTTCCAGTGAGCGTATTTGAAAGCAGAGCATTGAAAGCATTGTATTGCACTGTGGACATTATGAACCATATCGAAATCCAACTCAATCTGTTTGCACTTGCAGAGAGTCAGTTGGAGAACTGTGTAATGGCTATGTGTGACCCTTTTTTGTGTTGCCTATTTTTCGGATAACTCAACCGGAACAGGCCTTTTGTCTGGTCATTCTTTTGATCTCTGGAAACTATGTAAATAAACAAACAAAAAAGCCAAGGAATCTGACAGAAATCTTGGACTCTCCAGTGGATCTGACAGCCTGTTGGGTCTCCTTGCTCAGACAAATGGCTAACTTTGCAAAGAATAAGTACTCTTTGGACCTGCAGAGGCCTGTGCAAGGCAATGGTGGCTAAGATATGTCTGGCTGGAGGCATGCTACGCTGTTAAAGCTTGTACAAGTATAAAGGTATGCTGGACGTGAAAACATTGGCATATTGTTGTATTTCTTTTCCTTTTAAAGTAAGCAGAGAAACCATCATGAGCCTTCACGCTATTGCAGGACAGTGAGGAGCTCATGTACACACCCTGTACCATTTCATGAGCACCACCAATTTTGCACGTCACAGTTTTAAAACAACCAATAAGAAGTCAAGTCCAGTATCTAAGCCATGCACTGGGCAAACAGTTAGTGCTCTCTGCCACTCATGAACTCCTGGCAACGTGCCACGGGCACACCTCAATGCCACCTCCCCTTGAAGCTGCCACATCACCGCATACCAGGAACGGCTGTTTGTTTTAGAAAGGAAATGGGGTCACGAACCCCCCCCCCCCAAAAAAAAAAAAAAAACATGCTTGCATAGTAAGACTCCTGAGAACCTGCGTCAAGGCAGGCTGAGTGAAAGGGGAGGTGATGTCATAGGGGAGGTGATATCACTAGCTGGACTGCTGAATGGCAAGTGCACCACTATAAGGCTGCATCTCGAACTCCAGGACACTTCCATATAGTGGACTAATTGTGTCTGTGTGTGTGTGCGTCTCTGTGTGTGTGTGCCTCTGTGTGTGTGTGTGTCTGCCTCTGTGTGTGTGTGTGTGTGTGTGTGTGTGTGTCTCTGTGTGTGTGCATGTCTGTGTGTGTGTGTGTGTGTCCCCATTAGATAGCTGTCTTAAGGCAAACTGAGGATAAGCAGAGAAGCACAGTGGCATGGCTACAGCGTGTA
>NW_027468620.1:21645490-21650490 GCF_046254945.1 Alosa pseudoharengus | reverse complement strand
GTTCAGGGGGACGTCCACCTCATTGGTGTCACTATGGCAGAGGCACACAACAAATCATGACATGACCGACACGCCAAGAGCTGCCATAGGGCATAATACACTACACCGAGCTTTACCTGACTATTACTAGGACTTGCATACTGATCCGTATAGCATTATGTTACCTCATCTTATCTTATCTTTTAAGTATAACTAGTGCAGTGCCTGCAGTGCCCAAACATGCTATTTCTGTAGAAAACCTGTAGCACAATTACATGCCCGCAGGTAGGAATTAATAGGATGATAGCTGGAATGATGTTTTTTCCCTAAGCATTAAATAATGAATGCTGAATATTATATTATCATATAATACATGTGCAGTGAGCAGAATTTAAGCATGGCTGCATGTGACATTTTTTTACAAATCA
This sequence comes from Alosa pseudoharengus, assembly GCF_046254945.1. Lineage (NCBI taxonomy): Eukaryota > Metazoa > Chordata > Actinopteri > Clupeiformes > Clupeidae > Alosa > Alosa pseudoharengus. The sequence continues at coordinate 21,650,083 of NW_027468620.1, read as the reverse complement.
AAATGATTAACAAAAAGTAGTGAATTGAGTTGCAGCCACTACAAATTTACTACCAACAATCTAACAACTAATATTTAATTTACCATAAAGATATGAACTATAAAGACTCTATGAAATTCTGTTGGCTCATTCCAGAACATCAACTCTACATAGTAAATGTGTTTGTGTTCAAGTAGTTTTATTGTCATGTACTTATAAAATGTGTGTGTGTGTGTGTGTGCTTAGGGGTATGTCCATTCTCACCTATTGAACTTGACGGCCAGGCCGAGGTCGGCGATGCAGCAGGTGCCGTTCTTCTTGATGAGTATGTTCTTGCTCTTGAGGTCGCGGTGGGCGATGGCCGGCTTGCCCTGCGTCCCGTAGATCTCGGTGTGCAGGTGGCAGAGGCCGCAGGCGGCCGAGTAGGCCAGACGCAGCAGCGCCGCCGTGTCCAGCGTGGTGAACTTGAGGTAGTCGCACAGCGAGCCGTTCTCGTGGTAGTCCGTGATCAGGTACAGCTGCGTGGAGGCGCCCGTGCCGTTGATGTCCGCCGCAATGAAGCCTGAGAGAGAGTGAGAGAGAGAGAGAGAGAGAGAGAGAGAGAGAGAGAGAGAGACAGAAAGAGAGTAAGAGTTCAGAGAAGGGAGTAGAGAAAGAGGAGAAAGATGGAGGAGAAAAGAGAAGAGGGGTGAGAAGAGAGAAGAGAGATTTAAAACTTATTCAACGCGATTCGTGAGAGTCTTAACAGGCACCCATACCAATGTTTCCATAAATATGATTGATCTGCGAGCTGCACCTGGGGCTTGTGAGCATCATTATAATACAGTTTTGAGACTCATCGAGACGGGACATGAACTTAACCATTAGGTTCCTCAAGAGAGCCTGTAAAGTGCTTAGCCCTGAGTCACAAAAGAGCTTACTTGCACTGCTACTCCTGGGCTTTTTCAGCAGTATCCTCAGGCAGTCATTATATGCCACCTGAAGCTTTATATCTACCAGCAGCTTCCAAACTAAGGATCAGGTCCAATCCCACACAAACAAAGGGCATTTGTATCTCGTCTGGTGTCACTTGAGGTGCGAGCACCTGTGTCAGGCTGAGTAGATGTATACAGTCTATGCATATGTGAGTGAGTATGTGTACTTCTACAAGTCACATACTTGGGGTGCGCTGCTGGCAAGTTAAAACACCGTACCCAGTATGTTCTCGTGCCTCATGAGAACCGTCTGGTAGATCTCGGTCTCTCGGAACCAGCTGGCCTCCTCGCGGGTGAAGAAGACCTTGACCGCAACCTTCTCTCCCCGCCAGCGTCCCAGCCACACCTCCCCGTAGCGACCCTTTCCGATCAGACGCACTGTTTGGATTTGCTTGGCGATGGTGCGCTGGACCTGCAGTCAGAGAAAAACATGTCACTAACTTAAACAATCCTACAGACAATGGATTATTCCAACAATTCCAAACACTTCCAAGTCAGCAGGTATGATCAACATGCATCTGCTGTTCCCATCCTGAGATTGTTACTGAAAACACACAATAGCTGGATATTTTTGGAAACGGACTCACTCTGTCGAAACACACACACACAAACCAAACACCCATACAGGGCTAATCATGGCACTGTAAGTAAATAACCACAGTCTCATAGCTGCTGCTGGTCTGGGTGGGTGGATGGATGGGATGGGATGGCCTTCACTAGAGCAGTCCGTAAGACACCTCTGGGCAGCTCAGTACTGATGGACAGGACTAGCATCTAGGCCTGAGTCATAAGAGCCGTTACGCAAGCCAGAGCCCAGCTCACACCCCAGGGTCACAGGTCCAGCCCTGCTCATTCTGTCTGTGCCTATAAGTGAGTGTGTGTATGTGTGTGTGTGTGTGTGTGTGTGTGTGTGTGTGCAGTCCCAGCTACTCACCAGCAGAGGGAGCCCAGAGCCACTGCCAGAGGTCTGCGACTGGTTGATGAGGTCTTTGAGAGATTCTCCCACCGGGATGAAGGCCTCATCCTGCTCCAAGTCCCGGTGGTATCTCTGACGTTCTGTCTGCCATTTGTACCTGACATACACACAGACACACACACAGACACACACAGAGACACACACACAGACACACACACAGACACACACACAGACACACACACAGACACACACACACACACAGACACACACACACAGTGAAAATGAAAGGCATTTTGGTTAGATAGTGGCTTTTCCCATGCTTTGTTTGGGGTGTGACCGACATCACAGACCACAAACACTTCGACTTTGCTCAGAGAGACTCCATAAAGTGAAGTATATTGGATGAATACAGCAACAATATGTAAAGCACCGACATGATAACACACAACCTTCAGGCTACTGGTACTCTAAATATAGGTCAGAAATGGCTTCCTAGTTTTCACAGAAAATGAGAGCATAATTATAAAAGGAAAATAGCTCACACCTGTAGCTATGTGGCTTGGATAAGTCCTCTAGAAGTTTTGCGTTTGCCTGACTCGGTTGAATAATAAGCAGCCCTTACCACTAATGTGCATTTAAATTTGAATACCAGAACACTATCACAGAATTCTTGTAACGAGCACATTAACACATAATAAAGCAAGTTAGTATTTTTAACACTTCAAAGAACTAAGCCTATACCTAGTCCCTCACTGCCGAACATCATGTGTATGGGTCTAGCAATTTGGTCACAAAACAAAAACAATCTAACAAGTTGATCAGCAAAGCTTTACATATCACTAGGGATGGGAAAAGCGAGTCTTTGTGAAACACTGAAACGTTTACGTTTGCGCGTGTGTGTGTGTGAGATAGTTATGGCTGTGCTTACCTGTAGTAACACACCACTGTGATACAGATGAGCGTGCAGCAGCAGACCGTCATGGAGATCATGAAGGCCAGCCAGTGAGGGTTCTCTGGCAGACCACACAAATGACACACTTCAGAACACAGAACACAAGATCAGCCTTTTAGAACACACCAGTACAGGAAGACTGACACTACAAAGTCAGTCTACAAGACTACAAGACTGTCCCACAGACATTTTGATTATTTTATTTGGAATGACCAATACTGATTAAAACAACACAGCATCCAAATATTTAGGATTTAGGAGAGAACCTATTGTTTCACCTGACAATACAAACATTGTGCTAATAGTCACAACCACCTGAATAAATAAATAAATAGGTTATGTATGTTAAGGATGGAGATGGCCCCGGCTTCTCCAAACATGCAGACTGCCTATGATTGCTGACACAGAACAGTATTTGGCTATTTGCCAAAGGTCTTTTAACTACTCTGTCCAGCCACACACACACACACACACACACACACACACACACACACACACACACACACACACACACACACACACACACACACACACACACACACACACACACACACACACACACACACACACACACACACACACACACACACTCTACTGTTTTCAATTACACACATAATCGAAAAATGATCAGAATGCAAAGTTGCACCGCAATTTCCTCAGAGGAGCTTTATTATCCTCTCCCCAAACAGTACAAGATCTCCCTGAGACCAGGCCAGACTAGGGGGTGTTTCATATGCACCTCCGCGGGGAGCCAGAGGCCTCCTGGTGCGTTTGCCCGGTGCTCTGGCTTTGGCCATCGCAGCGCTGTGAGGCGTAGCAGTAGCAGTGCAGTGCATTACCTGGGTCTGGCGGAGGGGGGAGGGTGGGCTGGAGGTCTCGGTTACAGAAGTCTTTCTGGCAGCACTCAATGGTCCTCCTTGTCTGCGCCCTGGGAGAGTCCTGAGAAGCAGGAGAGTTAATGTTAAAGGTGCAAGAATAGGGGAGGGGGGCAGGTGTGTGTGTGTGTGTGTGTGTGTGTGTGTGTGTCTGCGTGCGTGTGTGTGTGTGTGCATGTTCTATGTGTGAGTGTGCGTATGTGTGTGTGTGTACGCACTTAAGTCCCTGGTGGTTCACACAAACAATCTGGGACTGACTCCATTTCATTAGAAACACACATATTGATTCAGCAGCATTTCATTTCCAGTAATTTCCGAGGCCGAGTTCCAGTTGCAGGCTGTTTGGCACAGTGCGGCTGTTTGAACTCTGTGAGGCCCGGCGGGGAGGCTGGACGCTTGCTGGACGCTGGGTTAGTGCTGCTTACCTTGCACTGAAAGTGGGAGCCTTCGAACTTCATGCAGCCTGAGGTCAGGAACACTTCGCCGTGCTCGTCCTCCTCGATAATGGCGAAGCACTGGCCGTTCGTCCTGCAGAGGCATGGGAACATCATGATTAAAAACACTCACGGAAAAGGACACAGATCATGGCACATGGTCATGGTCAAACTCAGACACAAACAAACACACACACACACACACACAACCGCACTCACACACACAGTTACATGCACACACAGCCACGGACAGACATCACACACACACTGGGCCCCATATCAGGCTGTAAAGGTCTTGGTGGAGAGGTGAAGGTGCTCACATGCAGGTGTTGTTCTTGGCATCTTCGGGGCAGTGTCCTGAGCAGTAGCAGCTGAGGAAGCGTTCAGCGTCCTCCGGCGCCACCGTGCTGCCGTCCCCCGAGCGAGCAGAGTCCGCCTTCATCCCTGTACCGTGCAGGACGTG
>NW_027468620.1:21556263-21645291 GCF_046254945.1 Alosa pseudoharengus | reverse complement strand
CGCACCCATCCATAAACTTGCCTCCCTCTCTGGGATCACCAGAGCAAAAAAGTAAGAGTAAAAGTTCTGTTCTGTGTGTGTGTGAGAGAGAGAAAGGTAGAAAAGAGAGAGAGACAGAAAGAGAAAGAGAGAGAGACTACAGGCACTTCCTCTCAAGCATGACATGACTCTAGTCTTTCCAGTTCAGACTTGTCTGTAAAAGCTAATCACCAACAAACCTGCGCTCTGAGAGTCAGTGGTGGCTCAGCACCGTGTGTGCGTTTTATCAGCCACAGCAAGCCTCCCTCCATCACCGCATTCCTTCTCCTGCTCCCTTTATGGCCTGTCGTTCCCTCCCTCCCTCTCTCTATCCCCCTTTCCTTCGCTCTCCTTCCGTCTTCCCTTTCTCTCCGTTTCTCTCTCCTTCACCCGGGGCCTTTCTTGGCGGTGGCCTCCTCGTGATGTTCACTTCCCTGCCCCTTGCTCGAGTCGACTTCGAAATGCTTATTAGCTCGGAAGAGATATGAAAGAGTCCCTCTGTAGAACTCTAGTCGTGTTCTCGCACAGCACAAAGTGGATTAGAGGGTGAACTCTCGGAAAAAATACTTCACTTATGTACGCTCACAAACAAAACAACAGATGAAGTCTCATCTCACATGGGCCGAGTCCTAAAACTTCCTCTTTGATTGGCGTGACAAACTGGGTTACGTGTATTTGGTCTAAAGGAAGCCCTATACATGTATGGCTCTGTAGTAGTACGCTGCCCTAGAAAAAAAAAGCAGTATGGAAAATCACAGATCCTGCACTGAAAAATGCTCCACTTAACTTATCGCTGCCTATCTGAAAACATTATGCTGGCACTTGATACCTATAAGCAGTCTGTGGTCCATTGGTCAACAATCAGAGAGAGGCAGAGGACGGTCCAGAGGTCAGTCGGCGCTGACGGACGCCGATACCAAACACCGGGGAGGGGAGACAAAGCAAACACTCATTTGTTGAGCAAACAGAATGGGGTGGGCAGGGGCTATCTTGCGGCAACACCCTAAGAAAACAGCACCTAATGGCCGTGCGGTGGACGCTGGCGGCGTTGGCGGTGTTGGCGGTGTTAGTGGTGGCCGTGGCGGCAGCTGGGAGGGAGAGCTGTGAAGCAGCGTGCCCTTTGAAGTGCCTGCCGCGCGGGCTCTATCGGGGCCCGGGGAAAAGAGCAGGGAGATTACGCCACTCCACAGTCCCCCCTAATGAAGCCCGGCAACCGCGTCATACTCTCCTGGGAGGGGGCAGACTTGCAGACTCCCTCTCTCTTTCCCTCCCTCTTTATCTCTCGCTCTCTCTCTCTCTCTCTGCTTCTGATCCTTTCTCTCGCCATCTCTGCATCTGCACAACCACCCCCCCCCACACACACACACACACAAACAGAGAGAGAGAGAGAGAGAGAGAGAGAGAGAGAGAGAGAGAGAGAGAGAGAGAGAGAGAGAGAGAGAGAGAGAGAGAGAGAGAGAGAGAGAGAGAGAGAGAGAGAGAGAGAGAGAGAAAATCACTGTGTGTGTGACCTTCAAGACTCCAAAGCAACACGGTGACGAATAGAGGGGGGATTGTGGAAACCGTAACTCAGTTAGAGTTAGGAACGCAGCAGAAAGCGAAAAAGACAGAGCCTCTCTCCCCACCATCCCCACCCCCCTTCCCTTCGCTTCAGTCTTTTATGTTAAGTGACAGGCTAATAAAACACTTCAGTGGTGGCATGGCCACAGGCCCAGAGCAAAAAGGCTGATGATCATAGCAGCGAAGACAAGCCCAGAGGCAGCATGGAAAGTTCCAGAACTGAGAGAAATGGAGGGAGAGTGCGGGAGAGAGAGAGAGAGAGAGGGAGTTGGATCGGGATCAAAAAGGCCAGGCCTCAAATAGAAAGCAGAACGCTGAACGTAGAACTCCCTTTTGCTCCTTCTACCCCCTTCTAGCTCTCTTCCTGTGTTTGGGAATCCTCTCTCACATACTCACACACACACACACACACACACACACACATGTGTGAGGGTTGGGGCTATGAGTGTTCATTTCTCTGTCTCTGTGTGTGTGTGTGTGTGTGTGTGTGTGTGTGAGAGTGAGTGAGTGAGTGTAGGGGGGCTGTCTGTATGCTGTCAGGCTGTTGAGAGATTGAGTGTCTCCATCCAGCCATACTTGTAAAACAGCTCCCGCGTTTTAAAAGAGCCGCATTGTCTGAAGTCTGAAGGCTCTGACAGGGACCTAAAGCAGCATGTGAACTCCTGTCTCCCCGACACAGACTCCAGGGACCCCAGAGTGCAGGCACAGGATGCACTCCCTGTTCCTGCGTCTTCACCTCTCCTTCCTCTTCCTCGCCCCTGGCCGCTCCTCCTCCCTCTCCATTAGGTAGTCACGATTGGTCGAATGTGATGACGGATGAGGCCCAGAACACATCAGACGCAGCAAGCGGTGGCAAAGCACACTCTCTCTCTCTCTCTCTCTTATTTTGCTCTACTTATTTCTTTCTCTCTCTCATTCCCTCCCTTTCTTTCAGTCTCCCTTCTCTGCCTCTGCTTCCCCCCCCCCCCCCCCCATCTCAGTGAGGTTGTGCAGACACATGTGTGCTTAATTCAGCCGCCAGGCGCGGAGGAGACTGAGGTCTGGCAGAGGCGGCCTGTAATGAGCCTCTCTGCTTACAGACAGAGAGAGAGAGAGAGAGAGAGAGAGAGAGGTGGAGAGAGAGACGGAGAGAGAGAGAGAGAGGTGGAGTGAGAGAGAGAGAGAAAGAGAGAGAGAGAGAGAGACGGCCACATGCCAGTCGTTCCCTTAAAGGAGCAGCTCGCCCAGCCTGCTGAGTAGACACAAACACTAAAACACAAGGCTCAGCTCCATCTGTGTGTGAGAACGACAGACATTGAAAGCAGGCCTAGTAGATGACATTGAATAAGTGTGTGTGTGTGTGTGTGTGTGTGTGTGGAGCAGAAATAAGTGTTCTGGGCAACTGAAGCTCCAATGCTGTGAAACCCATTCCACTTATCTCATTTAAAACATAATGCTAGAGTTCTGTTTTCCACTATGCGATCAAGTGAAACGAACAAGTAAAGCTAGACCAAAGCTAATCTAGTGAGAGACAAGCTCCAGCAATCAGAACTGCATTGCACAATGTAACAATTCCAGGCAACGGAGTCGTAGATAACAGAGCACAAATTCAAAGCATCAGGATGGTCTCCGAACACACCATTAGACTACTGTCCTCACAGCTTCTTGTCAACAACGCAGGAAAATGTAATAATGTGGACGTTAAGGGACCGCGTCCCGTCTGAGTGTGCCCACATGTCCAACCCATGACCGACTCTAAAAATAGCCACCTCTTCCGGGCCCCAGACAATGAGAGGATGGTGACTGCGGCGCCAACGAGCAAGAAGTGCGGCTGTTGGGCCAAAGTGACCTTTGCCGGAGTGTCAGCCGGCGGATGGGTTTCAGGAGGGCACGCCGAGGAGCGAAGGCCTGAAATTACACCTCGACCCCGCCAATGATGATGACCAGGCGGAAAAAGAAAAGGGGGAAAGAAAAAATAAAAAAACGCCGGCGGGCAAGCGAGAAAGAAAGATGAACCGTCACCGGACAACTCCTGACTGACAACAAGCAAAAGGAGAGGCAGGGCCACAGACATCCACCGCCCCCCCTCTCCGAGCACTACGTGCATCTCTTCTTTCTGCCGGCTCATCATTGCGAGGCTGGACGACAGAGGACATGACAGCGCGGAGCAGGACCTCGCTGCTACCGACACAGCTTGCGGTCTGTCTGTCGGTAAGGTGAGGATGAGGAAGGTGGGTGATGAGCAGCGATCCTGCAGCTAAATCTGATCTCCGAGCGGGAGCACGTTTGACAACGACTTCTCCTGCGTGAAACACTTTTAATACGTGTGACAACGCATCAATTCCTATCAGTAGGTATCAGTAAGCCAGCGCTGAAAGGAGGAGGAGGCGGCGGCGGTGGCGAGGGGAAAAAAACAAACAGGAATAAGAGACGAAAGTAATCTGGCTTTGTCCTTGAGAGGGCAGAACATCATCGATCTGTCCTGCCTGCCATTCAGTAGCACCACACCCTGGCTTTGTGCAACACACAAGACAGCGGGATAGATCATGTGCATGTTAATATCGATCGTCACTTATGACGGTCAAGTAGCGCCAACAGGAACCACATAGACATGTCTCCATAACGACACACAAGGTCACTGGTGCATAGTGTGTTGGTACCTGTGGAAGTGTTTTGAGGCCCTGTGGAACTGTGTCACCTTCACCGACACAAGCCTGTATGACCATCTAGTCCCATTATTTCCTACTCATTTAGACTGACCATTCAACATCCAACTCTTTTCAAATGTCACTTTTCCGAAAACATTTACAGCCAAATGATCACCACGTTCTTTTACTGCAACGACAACACAGCAAAGCAGTGGAACATTTGGCATTTAATCACAATAACAGAGAGCTAATGTTGCAGAATGCTCTACTACAAACTGGGGCTGAGGATTGGAATGCTCCATGTGCTGTTGTTGAGGTTTAACGTAGGCATGCTAGGGACGTCGGGCATGAGCCTCTCGTCCCAGCCACAAACGGCAGCTCATTATGGCTACACACACACGCACACGGAAAACAACACGTCTTGCACAGACCCATAAAACCAGCATGGGCGTTACGAGCGCGGAATTCTAATTGGCTTTACAACACCTTCTGTGCCACAAAGAGGCTGAGGAAGGTCAACCGCCACAGAGGTGGCACACGAAAACAAAGAATGACTGCCCCCCCCCCCCCCCACCCCACCACTAGTCACGAAAATCCACATAAAACTCCCCTCCCGCACGAACGCCTCTGCTCTCTCTGCCTCTAGCATCTAGCGCCCAATCATTCAGGACATTCCGAGCTCTACGGCTCCTTCTTATCTCCCAAACATAAATCAAAACAAACCAATTACAAGTGACCTTTCCCCACAGCTCTGAGCATCTGAGTATTTCCTGCGAACAATAGAGTGTTTGGAGTGTGAGTGGCCCGCGGCGGCACGGACAGTGCTATACAGGAAATGGTTAATGTGCAGAGGGGGAAGAGAGCGCGGCAACAATCAGTTTAAGAGCTTCCTGAAGTGGGGGTCCCTGTGCGGGTCAGGGTTGCTGCTGCTGCTTCTGCTGTTAGGGACTGGGGCCTTCCGCCTACACACACACACATGCATGCATGCATGCACACACGTACACACACACACACGTATACACAAACACGTATACACACACACACACATACACACACACACACACACACATACACACACACGTACAAACACACACGTACAAACACACACGTACAACCACACACGTCTGCAGGAAAGGGACTGACTTTGTGGTGAACAGTAGCAGGTTATAGCCACCCAGCAGTGTGGAGCTCAATGCTAGTGTGTGATAGAGGGGGTAGTGCAGGGAGATAGCCATGTGTGAAGTTCAGCATTCTTCATTTCGGAATATTTATTTGATACATTTATGATGACTAATATGTTGGTATATAATTTAACATGGCTGCTACATTCTACCTTCATTAATGAGTGTGAAATATCCCAATAGACACCTCCTTTTGCTGTGAAAGGGTCAGCATATCCCTAAACTAAAATTCAATTAAAATCCAGCTGGAAGAGACATCTATTTATGATTACTCAAATATATATTATATAAATATATTAGTGAAGCACTCCTTCTGGCTTTAAGTAAGATGCATATAGATTTGACTGGCCTATATCTGGGAGACGTGAGCTGGCATATTCTGTACTGCTTAAACCTAGGCAACAAACAGTCAAACTGTTTTTGGTCCATACATCACATTACAGTGTTTGCTAATAGAAAAACTGTGTCATGAAGAGGAATATTAACATCATTCTTGGACGCTTTAAAAGGGCATTCATAGAGCATGACTTCCAGAACACAGTGCTGGTAGGTGTTTTATCTGAAGTCTCCTTGGAGTACAGCGTTAACTCCCAAGCCTGTGGCTTTTATCAGGAAATCTCCTGGCACAGGCAGCCCAGTTAGTAAAACGCCAGCCTGTTTTGCCGTTTCAACATTTGCCTGTTCCTCTAAAGGTCTGTTTACGGCCAGGTCTCTGGCACCACAACCTGTTTGGAGTTTACGACCTGTCGGCATGACTCACTGCCCCAGCCCCCTTTGGTTAAGGATGAGCAGAACACAGAGGTATGCAGATGAACTAGACGAGCTGTGGTTAAGGTATGTTACACTGAGACACAGAAGCACTGACTGGGGCACTGCCATGCACACACAAGGGAACGTCGTGTATTTTACCACTATATACCACAAACCACACAATTTGAGCGATAAGACAGAACAGCACGGCGCAAAAGCACCAACTCTACTTGCATGGAGGCAGACATTAGAATTGTCTTCTTTCATCATGCCCCAATCACACAGGCCCCATTTCCAACATTATCTTCAAGAGGTCACATTAAGACAAAAATCCAATGAATGTTTCACCCATTAGCACTTTAACCACCAAGACCACGCTGAATGCCATGAATGTCAATGAGTCCTGCATCAGCGGCTCATTTACACTGATGGGCGCCTACACAGGGGTGGGTGAAGATTGTGATCTCCCCAGAATGGAGACCATCACATCGGGGGGAAAAGCAAACAAAAGGCAATCATCAGGGCACTTTTTACTGACAAAGCCTCGTGTTGCACCTCCTCTTCCCAAGAAGAGTTTAACCAATACAGGCATGGCAGAGATTTACAAGTATGTTACCCAATGGCTTTGTGGCCTTGGAATACTGGTCACATTTCCTTTCAACATCATTATGATCAGAGTAGATAATTAGTGCCTCTGAGTGCATGCCATGATAATTTCCAACAATTTCAATTAAAAGGAACAGGGCCTCAAGGCACTTTCATAGTAACAAACTCCACACTATTCCAGGAACTTGTTGTCCTAGTCCTAACCATAATTGCACATACACACAGACACAACACACACAGAGACACAGACAGACACACACACAGAATACACTTACCTTGAACCCTGAGCACCAACAGCATGCAGACCCCCATTTCAACCAAGCACACAAGAGTCCCGTCCATCGTGACTCAACTTGCGAAATGAGCCAAGCTCGGAAATGGAGTGTTCCTCTCGGCTGCGTGCGTGTCTGCGATCTTGGCTCTTTTGTGTGCAAGTGCAGACCGGGTCCAGGAGAAGGGGCCGTGGACAGGTAGACGGTCAGGGAGGGAAGGGTGGAGGGGAGATCAGGGGCAAAGAGAGCTTCAGAGGTCAGGCTCAGAGCTTCCTTCTCACAGGGTCCACTGGGCCAGTTCGCTACGGAGAGATAGAAGGAGAGGTGAGACTCACAAAAGATCTGTTTGATCAAACAGGGATACAAAACCTACTAGAGGTATGAGTGGAATCACTGCACAATTTTTCACGACAGTGTACAATTAACCTCAGACATCTGTTGCTTCTGCCATCATTTTAATGATGAAAGCCACACATTATGAAAAGATAACATTTTTATTCAAAATAATTGTATCCTTCAGCTTTCACAAACCTCTGTAAGTCATCAAACTTAAATAAAACTGAGAGAAAATCTGCCAATATCATCCTGACCCAGGGCTCGATCCTACAATATAGTGAAATCATGTGATCCGGTCACGTGCGTGCGGGTAATGTTAGGGAAGCGCGTTGCCCCCGGGAGAACCGGACCACATGAAGGCAACCGCTATCGCCCTGGAGGCCCATCTCACTTCCCCAAATACCCTCAAGGCCAACATCCAGGCCCAGATACACACACGCGCGCACACGCGCACACACACACACACATACATACACACACACACACACGCACACACACGGCTAAGACTGGCGAGGAGCTGCCCTGGCGAGGGACCGCTTGCTAAGTCCACCACCATACCCCCCCCGCCCCCCATCTCTATCTCCTCTCTTTAATTTACCGGGCCGTGCATCTTTGCCTTCTAGTTTTTCCCGGGGCCTCGACCCGGCGACCCCTGCCAGGCCCTTGAATGAAGAGGGGGGGGGGCCCAACATGCCCAAATGATTTGTCGGAGGGGATGTTCCGCAATTACCCGCACCGGCCCCAGCCCAGCGTTATTAACGAGATGTGTCTGCTCCCTTGTAGGTCCAAGCCTCCCGCTGCAATTAGCGGCCCTAAGTGGAGCCCGTCGGGGTGGGGAGGGAGGGGGGCAAATTAGTGGCCGAGCAGGCCGGTCTCTTGTCACTTCTGATTTGCCCTGGGGGGACAAAGAGCCCCGACCTGTGGCCTACTTTTCACACATCCCTGACTGGCTAACGAACGAACAAAGCGGCTCTCCTCAAGGCTGGAGGGGACAAGACAGCCAACCAGGCACCTCTGCATAGGGACGAGTGCTGGAACTGTGCGTGCGTGAGTGTGTGTGCAAGTGTGTGTGTGCGCACACACACACACACACACACAAGTGAGTGTGCGAGGGAGGGACAGAAAGATAGATTGTGTGGTGTGTGTGTGTGGAAACGTAATTACTTGTGTGAATGTGTGTGTGCTGCAGTAACTGACCATAGTGGGAGCGTGCGTGTGAGTGTGAACAAGTGTGGGAGTGTGCGTGCGTGCATGTGAATGTGGGGAGTTGGGCAGGAGCTCTGTGTGTGTGTGTGTGTGTGTGTGTGTGTGTGTGTGCTTATGTATGACAATGTGTGAGTATGCATGAGAGAATGTGTGTAAGCATGTGAATGTGAAAGCCATGTTTGATTTGTCTCTGTAGTTCACAAATGCCACGGCTGCATGTGGGGAATGCGAGAGAGTGAGTGTGCGTGTGTGTGTGTGTGTGTGGATAGGGGTGCTGTACATCCTCATTAGTGACATATTATCACGATAAAGAATATATTTCCATCCGTTCATAGGTTGGTGAAGATGGGAGAGCAGCAGTCATTCATGATCAATAGAGCTGCAACTAATAATTGTTTTCATAGTTGGTCAATCTGTCAATTGTTTTTTCAAACAATTATCAATATAGTTGGCGATTAATTTAATAGTTAACAACTAATTGATTCTCTAACTACTAAACTAACCGCTACAACCCTACTGATCACATTTCCATCAGTTAACAGCAGTACAACAGTAAGGATAAAGCTACAAGCTGCACCACAAGGTATAGCAGTCTGAGCCGAATGGACAGGAACACACACACACCTCCTTGTCAGAGCAAACTTGAGGGAGCTGTAGAAAGGCAGCAGTGCCGAGTGTGTTTGACTTGGGCCATTTTCAGACGGCCGGGCGACTTTCACTAGGCTCCACTGGGCTGCTTCTAGCAGCAGGCTCGCTCGTAGGGCATGTCACAACTTGAAGAAAAGACCTTGTGCGTTCTACTGTGTGTGTGTGTTAGTAAAAGAGCGGGTGGTGGCAAGCAGTGGAACAAAACAACAAATAATTTCTCGCCTGTATGCGTGTGCGTGTGTATCTGTCTGGCAGAAGGGTTCACTCTCCTGAGCTACTGACATAGCTCACATATTTCTGTCCAACATTCATTTCCCTGAAGAAAGCCAGGTTAGGTAACTTGCCTTCAGCTCTCTGGACAGACACCCAACCTTAAAGGGGATGTGTGTGGGTGTGTGTGTGAGTGTGAGTGAGTGTGTGTGTGTGTGTGAGATGTGAGAGAGAGAGAGAGAGAGAGAGAGAGAGAGAGAGAGAGCATGGGGGGGAGACTGCAATAAAGCATGGAATTGAAATCTCATACTTCTACATCTTAGTTTTTCAATAAAGAACTCAGGAGCGGTCAGAGAACCTTTAAGAAATAAGCCTCTCTGTGAGCGCAGAGTACTCCCTGGCTCCTTCCATTTCCTTACGTGTGTGGGGGGACTGGGGATGAAAAGACTCTTTGTCTGGTGGAACTGTGGCGCACCTGTATGGTCTACTCAGCCTTAGAATGAGCCTCTCAAGCCTACTACTATTCCACCTCCCACCACCCCCACCCCCCTTGGGAAGAGCCAGTATAGCCTCTCTGAGTGCATGCTAGGGGAAAACTATACCTGGTGGTCCCACACACCACTGAGCCAGCTCAATGTGTCTCAATTACCTGCTCGAGATGTCTGTTGGTCACTACATTAGCCCAGCTCTGTGTAAGTGTCCATGGATCTCTGACCTTTCCCTGTGATTGAAGTGTTTTAGGGGCTGCAGCACTGGCCAGATGGGCGTTTCATTACACCTATGCTGATCCAATGCAGTTTGTGTGTGTGTGTGTGTGTGTGTGTGTGTGTGTGTGTGCGGGGGGGGGGGGGGGGGGGGGTCACAGTCAAGACAGAAAGCAGAAAGAGCCAGAGAAACAGATAGCAGTTTAAAATCTTTAAAAGGCCATTTCATCTTATCAGGAAAATAACAATGCGTGGACACTCAGACCTCAATAAATGCCTATAAATCAGGGGTCTCAAACTCCCGGCCCGTGGGCCAAATCCGGCCCGCGTCCGGCCCAATTCCGGCCCGTAACGTATGTCAAAATAATAATGTAATCCGGCCCTTGAGGGTATTTTTAATTGCGACAAATAATGATACTGATTAAAATGGACGATAGATCCAAGTACGGTGACAAATCCCATTTGTACTCTCCTCCACTATTTGCTAGACATCCAGAGCTTGATTCAAACCCAAAATCGCTGCACAAAGTTTTCAGGAAATACTTGTATTACACGCGAGAAACACGAAGACGTGCATTTGTAATGACGCGGAAGCGATGCAGGTCATAGTTTTGCACAAACTGAAGCATAAATAGGCCTACACCAAATGTTGAAAAACGTTCACGTGTGATGAAGTCTTAGGTAGCCTATGCTATGTTATTCACCTATTCTGATTCTGAAGGAGAATATCCTTTTGGAGATTATTATCGATCGTCTATTGACAGTGATAGTCACGGTGCGTCTGTGAATGGAGGTGCGTCTTTGCGTGTATACGACAGTGTCCACTAAGCATACCATGCTTATTTCGACCCTCTGCCCAACATAGCTTGGAGGTTGCAGTGGTACGTGATGATAGTGTTCGTAATGGACGTGGTACAGACAGCAGGGCTAGTAGAAATAGGGCTCTGAAGAACTACAAAGTCACCCGCGATAGGAACTGATTTGACCAGGATACTTTATTGTAGGCCTTGTGGACTAGTAATAATTTACTATTGTTGGTACACATCAGGTGTTTTCTTGTTAATTTGTTATGTGGGTAATATGTTAAAAAAGATGGCCTTTTGAAATTTTTATATAAAAATCCAATGGTATTGCTTTCTTAAACCTGACGCCTAGTTTGTCAGGTTTTGTAATTTGTATTAATATTTACTTTATCATTATTTTATTTATAAGCTAAGGTTGCTAACACAGGTGTCTAATAATAGATAAAAAGACTTGCACTTTCTGTTTGTAGTTTTGTGTTTGAAAATACAGTTTTTGAAAAAAACATTGCATTTTAGGAAATAGCCGTTGTTTTTTTTGTATTATTCTTTAACACTGACGTGGCCCTCCAATCAGATGACATTGGCAGAAGTGGCCCCCCGCTCATTTGAGTTTGAGACCCCTGCTATAAATGCCTTCAGTGTGAAATTGACTTAACGTTTACTTGAGAGTTTTACACACTGAGGACCTGCTTGTATTACAACCTCAAAACCTAGCTCCATTTTTTTGCGGGGGGGGGCGGGGGTACCCTCAGCGCTCAAGATGAAGTGGACAAGAAGCAGTGGAGAACTGCCATCATGAAACTCAGAGTGCAACACTCCTCCTTAGAGCTAATCAAGCACCTCACTCGCTGACATTCTGGACCTGTGCACTGACTGAATAGTGTGGTCTGTCGTTTGTCTCTCTCTCCCTCCCTCTGTGTCTCTCTCTCTCTTTCTTTCTTTCTCTCCTTCTCTCTATCTCTCCCTCTCTCTCTCTCTCTCTCTTTCTCTCTGCCTTGGCCAGGATCCCTGCACCCCTCCTCCCCTCCCTGCCTCCCTGCCTCCTGGGGCCCCTCCTTGCAGGCAGGGTTCTCCGTGCTGCAGGCTGCCTTCCTCTGGTGTCGGCTCCCTGCCCGACATGCCTTTCAAGGCCTGCTAGACTGCAGGGCAGACTTTCTGGCTCCACTGCCATTGTTTGCTTGGCTGCTTTGCGCCTCATCCCGGGAGTGGATTAGCATAAGAATACTGAGGCACACTGTGCACCCCATCTGCAATACCCCCCCCCCCCAACACACACACACACACACACACACACACACACACACACACACACTCCTGCCATCTCCCCCCCCCCTCCACCCCCTCTGTCTCTCTCTCACTCTCTCTCTCTCCATCCTCTCTTATCCCTGGCCTTCTTCTTATCCTTCCTAACTCTTCCATCTCTCTCTGAGCCAAAATCAATCAGTGTCAGGAGTCGCTCTGTTCCTTGCGGATGGCCAAGTAGAGCCTTTAAGACCAAGGCAGGGGAGTATGTGAGCATGTGTCTGCGGGGGGTTTGGGGGCGGTGGGGGGGGGGGGGACGGGTAGTAGTGGTGGGGTAGATGGAGCCAGCATGCCGGGTGAGGAACAAAAGTTAATTTGTGGAACACTTGGGTGCAACGCGAGCTCCTCAAGCCAGGAGAAAAAAAATGGGATTGAAAACAGCAACAGCAAACCAAGACATAAATGCTGGCACCATGGTGTGAATCTTTAAAACGGCAAATTAAGACTGTTACCATGCAAGATATATGACAATAAGGCAAAGAAACTGCCTCTCTTGGGTGGCTTCTTTCCAGAAAGGGTAAATCCGATATCAAAACCACACGGTTTACACACAGATCCACCCCATGTTGGCACCCTATCCTCTGCTTAAACACCACAGCTGGGCTTCTTCTGGACTTGTGTGAAACAACACCACAGCACAGCGATGGTGAAGAGCCTGACTGGTCACTATATATAGCCCCTCCGCAATCCTCTGGTATTAGTTTGATCTTGATATCGGCTGGGGGGCCACGTGCTGTGCTTTTGGGCGTGTTTCACTTGCTGGAGCCAACGATCACTTTGGAGCTGCGCTCCCGGATCCAGCAATTACACTTCAAATGCACGGGGCCTTCTCGCCTGTCTGCGCGCCACAACTACTGCACAAACAAACGTGTCGCCTTTTATCTCTGATAACGAAACATGCCCATATCTACAATCTACAAAGATTGCAGTTGTATAAATCAGAACTGTTCATTACAATGCGAGCCAAATGAAAAGTAACTAAGCTCCATTTATACCGACGCATGAACTGCTTTACCACACAAACAACAAATTAGCGTTAGCTTTGATCTCATGTCACAAAACATGCTTATATCTACGATTCACAGAAGAGGAGACTGCAGTTGAATTCGAATCAGAGCTATTCATTACTTTCCATTACACACTAGGTCAGAAGTAAGCTGACTTTACGCTGACTCATGAACAGCTCTGTTTAAAAGTCCACGTCAGGAGGTGACTGGGTTCTGCGTGTCCTGTAGTCTGATGAAGGTGACTTTCCACACGCACTCTGTGAGCAGGCCAAGTGGAAGGGAAGGTCGTGAAGGAAGACCCAGAGACAGAGGGAGGCAGCAGGGGTGCAGAGGCCAGGCAGTGTGGCCTGTGTGGGGCTACTGCCAGAGACTGGCGCCGGTGAACGCCGCCACTGGCCCTTCACGGAGGCTGCCCGGGAGCCGGGGTTATCCCTCTTGTTTAATACATCAGGCCACGCTAATGCAGTCAGCAGTAAACACAGAAATACACACATATACACTCAGGCCTATGCCCTCCCCCAGTCATATACACACAGACGCAAACTCACACACATTTTCACCCCCCCCCACACACACACACACACAAGCATATGCTCACCCCATCCCGCTCATACAGGTCACAAACATGCCTCTTCAACCACAGTAAACGTGTTCACAAACTGATTACTACAGGAGCTCCTGTGGACTGTAACCCACTGGGAACATTTGAAGAGTTTGGTTCCAAAAATGCTATATCCTCCATTTTAATGAAATTTCAGAAATCATTTTTTAAATGTGGTTTTCCAAGTAACGTTAATGTCAGTGGAACTGTTATTGGATTATTGTTATTTGATTTATTTTTAGTCAATCAAAACAACACAACAGCAATTTTTGTTGATATTACCCTGAAATACACAATTAAATAACATGACTTATTATTGTTTTCAAAAACGGAGCGTTTTGGAACCAAACTCTTAATTTACACATTAGGGACAGATCGCCATTAGAGATCAGTGTGCATGTAAACTCAGTGTAATACTGTTCACTGTTGGCATAGCTTACAGTAGCTGACGAGTCAGTCTATGGGTGGTCACTAGGAGTCAAGACTTCAATGTTTCATACAATTCCATTTTAATATAGTTTCCTCTAGTCAATGTTACTGCCCTCCTTGCCAAGTTCCATGTATTTTTGTTTAATGCACAATTTATTTTATCATATACACAAGATAAGGACGGAAAAGTCCAGGGCTCAAGTTTGGAGCCAGACACAGTCAAAAAACATAGCAACAGAACAGTTAGCAGAACAAAGAAGTGAATATGTGTTTACTATACACTAATAACAAATCCATCAACCATAAGAGGTGTTTACTTTTTCAAATGAAGTTTGATCGAAAAGAATTCTAGTGATGCATCAATATTACATCTCTGTCATCTCTAAGACTCCAATGTAGCTACTGCTCCGGGCTTTGCCAGTGCCTGTGCCACCTCACCTGATTGGTTGATCCATGTTGTTGAGGCATGATGGGTCTTTCTCAGTTGGCCGTGGGAGGTCCTGCTGAGATGTAGAATGCTGGTGGTCTGATGGTGACTGTCTTGCTCAGCTAGTCACCATGGGTACTTCAGCACAGGTGTGAGGGGGGAACCTGTAACAATGAATAGGAGTTAATATCCACAGTTAACCCCCAATCAAATGACACTTCTCCCTTCTGTGCGCATGATAAAACATTGTGTTGATTGGCTGGCATTGTTTATGGCTCTGTCTGAGGCACCATGTTCGTTTCTCGTTTACAGACCCAGGGTTCTGTACGAACCACAGAGGACCGTGAAGAGGACCGTTAGGAGCAACTAGCTGACCAAAAAATTGCGGAGTACTCCATGAAGGGTATTATATAGAAAAGCATTACTGACTGCATTAAATCTGACCAAGCCATAATTGGTAACTGAACGAACAGGCCAAGTACACTAATGCAGGACTGGAAGGGGTAATCATTTCAGACTGTGCTGTGCTGTGCTGCACTGCGCTACTCTGTGCTGGGACATGAGTGCATTATGGATCGGGCATGTGCCCCGGTGACCTGTAGCTCCTCACAGAGAGGTATTAGGTGGCCACCGGCTCCGACGGCCAGACAGACCGTCACCACGACAGGGGAGCGGGGCAACTGAGCATCCAGAGAGAGAGAGAGAGAGAGAGCAAGAGAGAAAAAGAGAGAGAGAGCAGGAGAGAAAGAGGGAGAGAAATAGAAGGAAAAAAGACAAGTCCAGAGAAGGCAAGAGAGGGATGTAACACAACTCGTTCAGAGTAACAATTTAAACTTCAACTAGGAATAGAAAGAGCTGAAAGAGATGCAGTTGTCCCTGTTGGTGTGAGCGTCCATTTGGCTCAGAAGGTGTCTGAGGCCAAAAGGTCACACTTGCACCCACACGATGAGCTGTCTGAAGCATCAGAAAAAAACAAAGGTCTAACAGACACCCGAGAGAGCCCTCAACCGCAGCTGAACAAGTTAGAAAACACATCTGTCTGTCTGCCCACACAGAGGAGAAGACGACAGAACACCTCCGGGCCAGACGAGGATTAAGACACAGTCCCAGTCTAAATTGCATTTCCCCTGAGGATTCCTCATTAAACACAGGGCTCCTCTTGATCCCAACTAAGACCATGTTATAAACAGTTTGACACCATAACCAGCTTCTCCCCCATCTCCTCAGCTCTGCCAGGCAGCTCTCAGGTTAAGAGACATGCAGCTGACGTGGGATGATCCTACCTGCATAAGACTCTCCGGGAAGGACAGATGCTTAATTGAAAACACATTTAGGTAGAATCAAAGGGAACAAACCCACTGTATCAACAATGTAAGCCTAGAAGTTAATTTTAGTACAAGAGCGAGTTGGCGTTCGCTTCAACTAAATAATTAAAATAATGTGTATATTAAGTTTGAAATGTTTGAATATCTCCATATTAGTAAAAAATCCATATCATGCATGGCAACCAATCAGAGATGCTCCCACCCTGTATGCACGTCTCCTGCGAGCACAGGACTGCAGTAAGTGGAACAGCATGACCTGGCTCCAGCCCAGGACCTCCTGACAGCTGGTGTACCACCACCCAGAAGAACCAGAGGCCCTGCCTACTACTGCACTGGATAGGTAACTTAAAGGAAATCAATGAACGACGCACCGTCTTTCTGATTTGAGTTCTGATCAAGACGTCCTTCAAAGAGGGTCATTTCCTTTGACCTCACTGCCACAGATTTCCTCTTGATGTAGATAACATCTACTGTCGAATCACAGCGGAGATGAAACTGAATGCACTCATCCTTCATTGACCCCAATGCAGATTGAGTCAGTTGTAGTCTCTGCACACTACTGCACTCTAAAGGGCAATGGGAAAGCCCAACAGAGCAATAGGAGGAGTCAAGGTCTTTGTCTCAGAGACACATGACAGGTTGACAGTGGATGGGACAGTGCTGCTTTTCAATTATCCAGTCAGGTGAAGCATTTGAAGTCCTTATGTTGCCCATATTGTAGAACCTCTAGCCAGAAGTTATTTCTGTGTTCACAACTAGACTGCCATTAGGTTGCCACATTAAATCTAACTATTACTTTGCAGGGTGATCACATAGCCTAACTTTTCTGAAGTTAAAGTGATACTAGTCTACCTACATTGTGTGTTTGACCTTCATGGGTGCTTAGAATCTAAACCAAAGGACAGATTGCTTAACAATGTCTCTAAGTCACTGGCTGACTATAGCTCCACTTACATGAATACAGAAGCATACACTTTCCAAGACATCAATGGGGCCCCTACATTGACGGTAGAGGTTGCCACATGAACCATTACTTTTATCATCATCTCATGTCACTAGGTCCTACTAGACACTGGAGAGAAAGACAGATAAAGGCACACAATGAGTGTCATCTTTATCAGCACTGATCCAGGCCACACTGTGATTTCAAAACCACTACAATGCTGTCATGGGAAACAGACAACATGGTGTGGAAACACTTCCAGGGTTTTATTAGCAGTGTTAGCCATGCAACATAAATGTAAATTTACTGTCCATCTGATGAAAGACAAATCTGTGAGCTAGTGACCTGATGAACATTCAGTTTAATGCCACGGCTTCCTGGTCATCTTAATTCTGAGTAAATGTAGGCTACGGGCTACTACTTTAAATGCTGGAAACAGGAATGAGAAATGCCTGCAACGTATGCTCACAATGCGATTCAATTCTAAGGACAAATGCTGACAATGAAACAAATTTCACCGATTCATAACATGAGAATGACAGCCATGAAAATAATGCAGTCAGTATGAAAACCCCAATGTGCTGCTGGTGAATGGCAGTGCAAACCTACATACAACTGCAACTGCAACTACAACTGCAGGCGCCAATGTGGCAGCAAATCCTATGAGCTATTTTTAACCGTCTCAGAGCAGAAATACTGCGGTCATGGGAGCACTATGAAGGTGGTGTGCAAAAGCTGAAAGATGGAATTGACATTTGACACAGCAATCATTCGAGTCAAGAGCTGATGGAAAGTTGGATGACACACACACACACGAAAACAAGAGCTCTGTAAACAATGGTTTCACAAAAAACGTCATACAAAAGGTTGGTGGAAGAGAGACATCATCATCACCACCACCACTATGCAAGACAACCCCTTGGTTAATCAAAGTCAACAGCAGGAAACTGAAGGAGAAGAAATAATGTTTTGAGTAAGCAACAAAAGCGTGCCTGAATGTGTGCGCAGGGCCCAACAGGAAATGACTGACGAGCGTGAGTAGATTCCATCGCAGGGGTTCATGCCACGGCTTCCAGGAAGGACCAATAGAGGCTGTTTAAGGACCCTAAGGAGTTCAGCACTTTAGTCCCATATGAAAATAAACAAATCTGTCTTTCGTAAACATTAAAGGTAACCTGCATAATCACCATTGGTAGATCAATTGATACAGCATGCAGCCCCAATAACTCCCTAGTCCTTCTGAGCTTATCATTAGTTATTATTATAACAACAGTGATTAAAATAGCATGTCGTCTGTGGGTGGGCCATCTGAGGCAGAGTGATGGCAAGCTCACAAAATCAAATATGTATGGTTTTGACTCAATGTGTGTGTGTGTGTGTGTGTGTGTGTGTGTGTGTGTGTGTGTGTGTGTGTGTGTGTGTGTGTGTGTGTGTGTTAGCCTTAACAGCAGCAGCCAATAAGAGGCATTTGGTCTCTGGAGCACTGGTACTGAAATAAGTCCATGCCAACAGCACTGTGAATTAAGCCCAATTCTGCCTTACCTTTAGCCTAATGATGACACACAGACCTCTAGTCCCACACACAATGAAAGATCAGTCTACGCGGTCTGCTACCCTGACTAGTGAAATTGCAACTGGAAAAAACGGGGGCGGGGGCAATATGGCTCGTCTGAAATAGAAATGCATGGGAGGACGACAGAGAGGTAAAGGCGATCTGTAAGCAATCTGTCCGCCATCAGTTCTATGACGGCAAAACCATTGAGTCATAACCACAAACAGTTTTGAAGAATTCCTGGTATTTTCACTAAAATTTAATTTCCATGAACAAACCGTTTACTATGTTAGTAAACATGATCAAACATGCAACACCACCAAGAGCCATCAAACCAGGCCAATCATCTGACCAGAGAGAAATAACCAAGCCAATAAGGAGACACCACAACCAAAATAATACAATTAACTGCAGCAGAATACACAAAGTTCTCACAACATTATCTGATGCAGAACTTAACCACCCCCCCCCCCGCTACAAAACAACTGTGTACAATCAATGGCATTTTTCATGCAAAAATCAACAATCTTAAAATATTTCCGTAGTCTTGACAATGAGGCTAGAGTTGCACTCTGTTGTTTTTTCAGGTGTCAAATGTTCCAACTCTTCAGGAATGTTATCACTTCATGTGCCGCCTTCAGCAGAGATAGGCCTGCTACTACTATAGAGAAGAAAAACAAACAGGGAGCAGAGTAACCTGATCCTCCCCAAACACACTTATAAAAATAAATGAAAAGAGAAGGAAAAACAATGCCGAGACTACCTGAGACTCCCTCAAAGGCCCCCACAAACTCCCGTTCTCCAAGAAGGGGGGGAAAAAAATCATTCCGCATTCCCTTTCTCAGCGTCTGGGGCCCTCTGTCTGCATTAGTCCTTCGGCTGCCATTCTGAATTATTCACTGGGAGAGAGGTGAGTGTATTTAAAGCAGGATCAATACCATTAAAGAACAGAGCTTTCTTGATAAAGGCTCTTTGCCCCCGGGCTCGGCTGCTGCAACCCAGCTCTCCCATTACCCCGGCCCGGCCCATCTGATACCAGACTTATGAGGCTGTTTGGAGTTCAAATGGACAACAAAACACACCAGATCACTCTCACTTACACCGCCCCCCTCACTCCATTCCCTTTCTCTCCAGCTTTCATTCGGACTTCTTTTCATTCTCTCATTCAGTCTCTCTCTCTTTTTCTCTCAGTCTCCCCTCCATTCCCTACGCTTACCTTTGGCAAGCCCCTGTGTAAATTTCTCATGATTACAGGTTACATTTCCACTAGAGTATTTCTCTGTTTTATGTGCTCAGAGGGGCTGGGGTCTAGGTGGATGTATGAGGGGAGGGAATGTTTTCCTCTCTTTCTCCGCCATCCTGTCTCCAGGCCATGAGTGGGGGGGGGGGGCTTGGGGGGCTGACTTATGGAAGGCCTGGCTGAGGAACGCACTGGGATGTGAAATCCGATCCACAGAGCCCCTCTCCCGCTCTCTTTCCCTCCCTCTCTCTACAACCACCTTCCTCCCCACTGTCACCTCGCCAGAGTGTATTGGAGTCTCCAAAAGCAATCTGATCCCGCTGACCCACCCCCCCCCCCCCCTGCCCCAATACCTCTCTATGGCTGCCGCTGAGATTGAAACACACACGCTCAGACAACTATGGGGCAACTCAAACAGACCAAAAAGTGACAGACACTTTACCACAACCACAGAGAGGGGTAATTTGAAAAGACAACAGCTTGAATTATTTCATCAGTGTCTTTATGCATGTGGTCAACATGTGGTTGCAGTGTATGGAAAACTGTAGGTGAGTACCGTCAGGAAAGGTATGCCTCTCATATGGCTGATGGT
The DNA here is from genome assembly GCF_046254945.1 of Alosa pseudoharengus. Classification (NCBI taxonomy): domain Eukaryota; kingdom Metazoa; phylum Chordata; class Actinopteri; order Clupeiformes; family Clupeidae; genus Alosa; species Alosa pseudoharengus. The sequence continues at coordinate 21,624,952 of NW_027468620.1, read as the reverse complement.
GTTTGTGAACTGACAACCATTGCAACAATTATTGGGAAGTTAATTGAGAATTCAAACAAAGTACTCGCAATAAAACAAAACAAAAAACAGCAATGTCTTCTGATACTGTCTCTAGGCTAAGTAATGATCTGTGGTAATCTCCAGGCATACACACAATCTCCTGGCAAACCCCAAATATACCTGCCTGGCAGTACTCACAGGTCCCTTCCCCATTAAGTATATCAACAAGCAGACCCCCCCCCCCCCACACACACACTATCCCTCCTGCTACCAAACTGAAATAGGCACATACCAAAACACCACACACCATCCATTAGCCACCTTTAATGGGAAACTACAGACATAAGCCCCGTAACTTTAAACAGAGGAAAATATAAAATGCTGACTGGCAATTCCAGTCATGACTCTAGCACCAAGTCTTTCCCCAGGAGAAAGGGAGCCCTGGTCAGTCCGTGTTTAATCAAGAGAGAGTGAGGTCTATCAGGGCACATAATGTGCAGCAGGAGCGGAGAGGGGTAGCTTTGACACTCTGTTTATTTAGATTTCTCTCGCATATGCATCTAACCTACCTCTTCCACATTCCGATTGCCTGTGATCCCACAGTCTGGCTTGCGCCCCCCCCCCCCCCTTTTCTCTCTGTCTTTAACAGAGCAACGCAGTGCCTCGGGTAAGCTGTGGAATGCACAGCTGTTCAGCATATGTATAATGCAACCCTTTATAATTATTTTTTTCTCCAGAAAAAGATAACTCCAGCCGTTTCCCAGACCATGACTTTCCTCTCAACTGCGTCTCTCCTCTCCTCGTTCAACCAGAGTTTCACAGGCTCTGCTTACATCTGTTTTTTGACCTCCCCATGTTCCAGACCCGAGAAATGCCCGCAGCATGGGAAGGTGAAGAAAGAAAGAGGAGGCAGACAGAGAGAAAGAAAGAACGTGAGGTAGCCTAGTGAACAACTACGACTCAAGCTACAAAACGCTGCACACATCAAATGCACTTTACAAAGGGAAAATACATACAATAGGAAAATATATATATATATTTTTTTATCTAAAATACGATATGACATGTATCTAAAAGGTATCAAAATATCACGTGTGGTCTCAGTCGTAGCGCTGGCAATGGGGGACAACTAACAGCCTACATCAGAGACACTTTACACTGAAAACGTTTATGATAAAACAAACTGAATAAAATACAAGGTAACGTTAAATGGTAGAAAACGGAGTTGAAGACAACTCAAGCTTTATGTCGTTACACTTAAACAGCGTAAATGCAACCTGCCGAACTTATGCATCATAAACCTGAACAGTTTCACAAAAATTTTAGTCGAATCCCTTACTTATCTTCGTTGAACTAACAAAATGGCTATGGCCAATGTTCACGAGACACAACCAAGCTAGCTGCTAGTTCTGTTCAATTGCAACAAATTACTTTCAGATTGGTAAGGTAACAAGGTAACATCAAGTTACTACATCAGTGCAATAAAGTTGCCATTTCAAAATACGGAAATGCAAATCAGTTCCTTAAATTACACCTATGAAATAATTTGTTGACAAGGAAGTCGTCATAACACTGTCCTCGATCATTTGCTAACTTTAGTGAAACAAAATAGTTTAGGGACATTATCATGAACTGCCGAGCGTTTCCTGTTGCTAAAATCTTAGCCACCAGCACAGTACTATGGCTCACTACAAGTACCAAGCATAGACTGTAAAAGGTACCAAACGTCATTTGTACTGAGAGCAATACATTGGAAGTTTTGCCCGCTAGCTCAAGCTAAAATAAGCAGCTATCTAGTTAACGTTAGACCACCAACAAATGATACCTTGGGTTATTATCCTAACAGGCAGATGTAGATCACGTATTTGCTAAGTTAACGTTAACGTTCATGTTAAAACAGCCATAAAGATGTAACGTTACGATGCGGGACGCAAATGGCCCCTTAACGTTACCTACCTAACAAAAATAATATCACCAAATTGTTCAGGTTAAGTAGCAAGATGAAAATACCTAACGTTAACGTTACAGAAGTAGGCTAACCAGCGCAACAAACTTTTGCCCCGATGGCACAGCATTTACGGTTAGCTCGATTAGCTTTGAAGCTATCCTAGCTAGCTAGCAAAGCAGACAAGGTAGGCGAGCACTTTCACTTACTTATCAATAACTGACCACTGTATTGATATAAAATCCTCAAACAGCGTGGAGAGAATCACGACAGACGTGGCTGATAGCTTCCTTCTACAGATAACCCAGTTTAGAAATGCTTTCTCAGTTCTGAAGCGCTTCTGTTGTAAATGGACAGACTCGTACCGTCTCTGTTTCGTGAGCCAGCCTTCCAATCACTGCAAATTTCCAAGTGAGACGAGTGAGTCCAAATGCTGTCGGAGCACTCGCTACTATTGACTTAAGCCACCAGTAACACCCCCTAGCGACAGTGAACCAAACAACTTTTAGTTGGTGGCTGAGTTTAGGTGGCCCTCCACTAGGTTTGACGCACATAGAAGGATGACAAGAACCATTCCTGATAAGTGTGGTGGAGGTTATGTTGTCAAGTCAAGTCAAGTCAAGTCACATTTATTTAGAGCACACTTAAACGCAATATAATTGACCCAAGGTGCTCACAGAAATAAAATAATTATAGTAATAAAAACAAAAATAAGTAACAAATAAAATAAATTAAAATACAAAAAAAGAATAGTTATTATAATGATAAACTGATTATGACTGTAGATAAAAGGAGATATGGTTACTAAAACTACTAGGCCTACTACTATAGGCCTAGAGCAAAATGTACAGTGAAGTTAAAGGTGAAAAAATTAAAAGGGCTTCAAAAAAATTAAAAGGTAGCCTACCCTTATTTGAGGCCTAGGCTATTTTCAGTGTGATTTTACTATTAAGCTCATAGTAAGGGTCATCTGTTATACTAGGCTATATAGTTGTCAAGACAGTATAGGCTACCCATATCTGGGAAAGTATGATGTGATCATGTAATAATAATACTGTATAGCCTAATACAAAATACTAAAATATTTCTATAGTTATTTTTTGTAAGGGGTTACAGCTGACACACCTTCATCACTGTGTGAAGTGAAACCTGACTAGAAGAGAACACTGACTAGACTTGCACAATAATCCTCTCTTGAGCCATCGCTGACTGGACGTGAAAGTTGCAGAATACCATTCTAAAAGCAGATTGAGAACTTACGCACTGCCTTCCCTATCCGCCCTTCCTCTCCTGTAGAATTTGATCATTTGATCAGTGCTCTTTTCTATGTTGAACTAGGGTAGTGCTTAAATTAGCTACTAGAGAGTCTCAGGAGAAGACAAAGAGCGGTTTTATTGGCAAAGGGAGACTTTATTGATTATTGAAAACAGGGGTGCCCATAATTGGCAGGTGATTTTGTTTAATTTAAGCAATATGTGTTTGAGTGGGATTGTTAAGGATATACCCATGTCTGTGGTTTGGCCATAGGCCCACTCATTGTTGTATAAGAATATTTGATTCTTTATGACAAATAAAGAAAAAAATCAGAAAAAATGCTTCCCTTTAAGGTTGGGTTTTTCCTCATTATTTGCATTGTGAAATTAAGATAAATACTTTTATTCATTTTTATGAATCATATAGATCATTTTTATTATACTTTTTACTGAACTTTATCAGGGGTGGCAATACATGTGGAGGGAACTAGGTTGTGTAAGAATGATCACAAACATAGAGTAGTCTGTGTATTCATAAACATACATTTTATTATTTGCTCAAGGTGAAGCTTCAAGCCAAACATTCAAATTCGCACATTGGCGAGCATATAGATATTTTCATAACTTTCATGGAAAACCTTAAATGATCTGATGCACTTTGCGTCATGTTCTAAATAACTTTATCACTATGTCCAACACATAGTTAAAAAAAACATCATGGCCAAAGAGTAACCTATCAAAGACATGCTTCAGCCAGACCTCCAGTCATAAAAAGGTATCACCAGATTTGTCCTGACATTGAATCCAAAGCAATCAGTTAACAAAATGTAGAAGTATTTGAAAGCAATATATTTTTATTCTGGTGGTCAGTAAATATAGGCAACACAAAGTTTGTGGTATTAAAAGAAAAACAACATGCATACATTTAATGTTTTTAACCTTTTCAGCTACAAGAGGATGGACATTCTTCGGTTTCCCTCTATAAATAAATAAAACTGTTGTAATAGGTTAAACACTATACTGTATCTTCTTCTTGGTTAATCCCTCATTGACTTGCTTAGCACCTAGAGGAAAAGGCCAGCAAAAGCACCATAAAGCCACAAGCATATCATTTCTGCCCATTCGCAGCATTAAAGGAGCCAATCTTTGATGTCAGACTGTGTGACTGCGAGGTCCTCTTTGCTTTACATCTCAAAATAGTGTTCAATGGAAAATAAAGATAGTGGTATTAGCCTCCTACCTCAAATACAAAGACAACGGAAAATCCTACACAAACATATCAAGCAGACATGTTAAGGACATAACTACCTAAAGTCAAGGCCATATTGCATCATTTCTGAAACTGCTTTAAAAAATCTTAAATAAGCAAATAAATTATTATTAAGAGACGTATTTTTTTTTCAATGCCAAAAACAATCAAATAATCTCTTCATTATATGTTTCATAAACAACTCCTCAACTTCATCACTCAAAACCCTACGCACAAACAGTCCTAATGACACAACTGAAAGAAAAACAAGTAGGCTGTGACACATGAAGGACCCACCAGAGGCCACATTTAAAGGGCAAAAATCAGGGCCATTTATACTTTCAGACACTGATACAACCAGCTATGCCAAGATATGAGATACATGGCAAATGTTTGCACATGTGTTCTGAGTGAAGGGAGTCTATACCTTGGGAAAAAATGCTAGTTGTAATGGAATGAATGAGATACAGAAAGTTCAGAATGGATGAGATACAGAAAGTTCTAAAGATGAATTATGATAGTATATTTTTACAGTCTCCAGAGAAATATGGTAGTAAAAATATACTATCAATTACAGGGAATGGTTTGTGAAATGAGCAAGAGATACTTGGATGATGCAGATGCAGAAAACTGTGATGGGACTAGATCTTTGTTTGATTTCCTTTTGGTGGAAAATTAAAATAAAACCTTATAAAACCTTAGACATTCAAATGGCACAGTGATGTGGTCCGTCAAAAGCCTGTTCTAAGATGACGTTATTTATTAGCCTAACAGTTTTATATCAAGAAATACTGAACATGACATTTCAAGACTCACCCTTTTTACAAATTTCTTCAATGTATTTTAAGAGCTCACATTTCAGTAACCTGCATCGCTTGAAAAATTACTCTTTATAACCCAGCCTCACCAAACCCATCATATTTGTGATAACCATGTCTTTCATCCTGCTTTTACAAAATAATCAAGTCCTCACTTTCCCTACAAAATGTTTAAAAGTCCAAGTGTAAACTATGTCGATGCACTATTTCAGTACAGACTAAGATGGATAAACAACACACTGGAAAGTTCATTCACACTTAGCTGTTACAAATATTCAGTAGTTCATATAGATTCAAGCTACCACTGAATTCTTTACATGGGAAAAACAACAATGTGATATTACCACGAAAACAGTGTTATAAACTGTGTAATTAATATCCACAGCTTTGTTCCACCCCTATGGTAGAAAACTTTATAATGATGGCCAATAACTTCACATCATTTGTATTACTATTCATTTGTAGTTTAATTCTATCATTAGTCAGATGAAAACACTTGATCACAACCAAGGCGGTGTCCTCCGTTATATTTAATTTAAAAGACAAATTATTTCTCCAGAATTTGTACACACACTCACACAAGCTAATCTACTGGCACAAACATGTTAATACTGATTCATACACACACACACAGTCGCATACAATCATAAGTACTTCACACAAAGTACATGTTGATATATAAAATGGGTTAACCTGTATGAACACTGTACTTGTACCTGTACGTGTATAGCGTTTTAGTAAACAGCGAGTGTGACCGATAAATACATTGGTCTGAAATTCACCCTTTACGTTAACACAGAATAAAACATGGCAATTTTAGTATAAATCCAATTGTAATATGTATTCAGGTCCTACATGAAGGCACATAAAATGCATAGAAAAGTATTTTGGCTTTGGGAACTGTTCCCTTGTGTCTATTTGTTGTTTCTGGTAAGATAAAAAATGAAGGCCAAAAAATATATACAGGAGGTGCAGCTCTTATGTATAGTAAAGAAAGCTGATCAAGTGAATGCTTAAATCTTCAAACAAACCACACCATGTTTTCCGTCTAGTCATAAATGGCCATGGTTAAGTAACAAAGTCGGGGCTTTGTGATTTAGTGTCAGTAGAGAAGCACAATCATATATTAGTTCTGAAATAAATAAATTGTTTAACCAGTGGGACACTTATGGCTTAACATTTAACAATCATACTTTTCATGGTACTACCACATTAGAATCGCAATCATCATTTTAAGTCAAATGGGATGTTTGACTGACACTGATGGTTCTGTTTGAAATGTGCTTTGCCAGTACATAGTAATAACATATGGCACGTAACATTATTGCCCATGCCTTTGATTCAACTCAGGGGCATCTACACATTTATGGCATGAGCATGCTTCTTGCACAGAGGCTTGTCCTTCTTGGAGTAGAATGGCTGGCCCTCCAAGTTGATATTGCACACCTGAGTGAGACAGAGCAAAAAGCAGAGGGGGAATCGCTTTTTTAATGGATGTCTGTAATGTCTTATAAAGAAAGGCAGTAAAATGCTGACTAAATGAATGTCTTGTGTGCTAAAGTTACGTCATGGAAAGCTGTCAATGTCATCGGCATGCATTTCTGCTTGAAGAGCGAAGTCAGCATCCCTACCCCCACCCACCAGTCTGTGTTTCAACCTCCCACTACGATCCCCGGATCGTATGTTTGGATTCCCCATGGAATCATGAATTTTTCACAAGCAATAAACACCCAGATTTCTGTCTGGGGATGGCTGTTGCTGAGTCTCCATCTTACCGCACAAACAAAGCAAGTGTCATGCCAGGTATGACCAAGAGCTTCGATGAACTTGTCCCCGGCCTCCACAGGGAAGTCACAGCCATGGCACTTAGTGCTGAAAAGGGCAATGTAATCTGCAAACCAGCACACAAAGCAATATAAAGTTGACAATTTAACAAAACCACGTTCATTTCAAACCCAAACTTCTTACAGGTGCTCTGTTATTGAATCTGTTCTGAAGCTGTTCTTTTTGTAAGCCATGGTTTTCTGAAGCTAAATCAACATTGAGAGATTATGTTTATGTTGGCATTTATAAATAAAGCACACATTATTTTTTCGCTGAGAAATGTAGCACAGGTAATCTCTGTGAAAGAGCAAACAGAGGGATCGGTTGGCACAAGCCTGAATGGCATGCAGCTTGTAAAGGCTTGCTTCTTTGTGGAAATGCTGGGTGCATTACGTACCTTTCTCACAGTAAGGTTCACCATCCTCCATGTGGAACAGGCTGTTTCCAAAGGGCTTCCCACACGCAGCGCACACAAAACAGGTGGTGTGCCAAGTCTGCCGCAGCGCATGCATCACTTCCTGTCAGCAAAAGAGAGACGAAAAAAACAAAACAAACAAAAACAAAACGGTGACTGTCTGTCGGCCCGCACGGCGTGCTCACTGAACAACATGTGGGCGCATTGTGGCACGTCCCATGCCGTACGTGTCCCACCGCGCACTCACCCCCATGATCTTGGTGTTGCAACGGGCACAGGTGGGGGCGAAGTACTCGCCGTAGCAGTTCTCGCAGTAAACGCTGTTCTGCTCCTCCACGAAGCTGGCGTCAGCCAGCGACATTTGGCAGTAGTGGCAGTTGAACTCCTCGGGGTGCCAAGAGCGGCCCAGTGCCACCAGGAATGGGCCTCTGAGGGCAGGGCAGCAGGAAAGGACACAGACAAATCAGTAGGGAAGCAACAGGTCAGGCACACTTATAGTATAAGTATACTCTTTTTATCCCGTGAGGGAAATTTGGTCTCTGCATTTATCCCAATCCGTGAATTAGTGAAACACAGTCAGCACACAGTGAAGCACACACTAATTCCGGCGCAGTGAGCTGCCTGCAACAACAGCGGCGCTCGGGGAGTTAGGTGCCTTGCTCAAGGGCACTTCAGCTGTGCCTACTGGTCGGGGTTCGAACCGGCAACCCTCCAGTTACAAGTCCGAAGCGCTAACCAGTAGGCCACAGCTGCCCAAACTTGGTGGGTGGGTGTACGATAGGTGTTAACTGAAGCACCTGCCTGCTCTTTACCTGGCCAAGACTAAAAATATCTTTCTTTAAAATGCTCTTGCAAAAGTGTTTATTTGAACTATTTTCTCTTTAAATATATATAAATGAATAAATAAAATATATAATACACAGGTTATAACAATTATACTTTAAGATCATGAAAAAACACAGGTGACTTGAAATATAACTGTATGTACCTGCCAGTCAATCTCAGTACCTACTATCTACAGTAACTGATACTAAGGATCAGTAGGCCTACTTCTAATGGAAGAACCCAAACACAACCAATATGTCCATTTTCCCCCAATTTCCAATTTGCCCATACACACTGCACCACACAACAGATTACTAGCAATGGGACACAGTCCACTGTGCTCTTTATGTCCGTGGATCATACGCCGTTATAGTTTACCTGATGATGCTGTTGCATGACCCACACATGGGAGTCCTGCTGCCTGCAGCGAAGCGCTCTGCCCTCTGGGCTACCCCCCGGGCCACAGGGGGGAAGGGGGCAGCAGGGGTGAAGGGCGAAGGGCCACCCATGGGAGCCGGGGCATGGGCCGGGTTAGGGATGAAGGCAGGAGGAGGAGGGGCAGACTGGGGGAGAGGCTGCACTTTGACGCTGGTGCTGGTGGTCTTGCCGGGGTCGAACTTCTGGGCAAAGTTGTCGTCTGTCACCCAGGGAGGGCGGTTGGAGGGGGGAGTGGGAGCGGAGGGGGCCGGAGCTGGAGCCATGGCGATGGGGATCTGGACTGGGGCAGGAGCTGGAGGGGAGGAGAAGATCAGCAGTCAGACCCATTGTGATATTTACCTCAGGGAAAGCAGGTAGACTTACAGGGCAATATAGAATAACATTACTTATCAAATACAACAATACTGGCCATACACATTGTAGACATGGTTGTTATACATGTCATATCATATGGAATTACAGAAAAACCATTAATTTCACAACTTGATATAAAACTTGATATAAAAATGATATAAAACCTTAAATTATAACTTTAGATTGTGTGATTATTGTTCTAGCTACCCACGGATCTTTCATAACACACACCCAAAGACAAAGCCCTGTACCTGGTGCTGAGGGGTAGGCGGCAGGCACAATGGTGGCAGTGCTGACCATTTTAGGCTGCTGTGGCGGGGGGCCCACAGGAATCTGAATTGAGCTTTGCTGCATGGGTGGCGGCGCCTGCATGGGCAGCTGGTGCATGGGTGGAGGCTGCATTGGTGGATACTGCATTGGGGGATACTGCATCTGTGGCTGGTGCTGCATCTGTGGCGGGTGCTGCATCTGTGGCGGGTGCTGCATCTGTGGTGGGGGCTGCATTGGGGCCTGCATGGGTGGACCCGACATGTACTGGCTGCAAGAGAACACACGGGACCGACAATGCAAATTCCATGCAACCCAAATGGCAAAGGACTTTCTATACAATTGTACACAAAATAAGGAGATCATCCCTACTCCATGCCGATGTCATTATTATGTATATATATGCAAATATAATAAAAAATAAAATTCTCTTTACAGATTTCATCCACATATATCGTGTGATGTATGCAAATGAACAAAGGATATGTAGATATGACAGCAAATGTTGACTAATTAAATAGTTAGCTAGTAAATACTAAAAACATAGCACGGTAAGTTTGTAAATATTGGCGTTTCATAGTACATGCCCATGTACTACGCCGATACACATGAGTTAGTGACACCTGCTGGAGAACATTAATCCTGTTCCAACTTTGCCTCCATGTTTGGAACAAACCTGATCCACCAGCAGATCCGTGAGTGCTGGTGTCTTACCTGTACATCTTCCCCTTCACCAGACACAGTTTTACACAAACATTAGTGGCTTTAAAAAAAAAAAAAAAAAACTAGCAGAGACCCAGATAGATAGAGAGAGGGGTAGAGGAAAGAACAGAGGCTGACATCAAGAAGACAGTGTTAGAACAGCCATTACAAATGGACAGACAGTAGGGTTATCAAAGAAAAGACATCTTTGATTGAACCAAGGGCCTTTTTGTGTTGTTTTCTTTTAGTTCCACTGGTTATTTTTTGAATAGTAGCTGTGAGGATAAAAAAGCTATACCATTATCTGCATAAATGTCAGTTAAGAGCCACAAGTACTCAGGGGAAGAGGTTAAAGAACAGTCACAGTCAGAAAGCACAAATGCACCATCCTTTGTCAAGAGTATATATATCAGTTGAAAATGTAGGTTGGAGAGGTTGAGTGGAACAGGTGGGTTACTCTGGTTGGTAAGAGGGTTATTCTGACACTAAGAGGAGGGGAGATAGGGGAGACACACTGCCTCGATGCCACCAGTGCAGCTGGGGTGCCATCCCAGACGAGCTGCACGCCTCATCAGTACCTGGACATGGAGGTTGTGAAGTGGGAGCTGTAACCAGAGGCAGACTGCAGGCTGTAGCTACAATGCAATGGAGACAAAAGGGGTTGAAAGGTCAACGGTCACAGAGGGGTGAACTCTAGATTTTTGGCTTGGCTTTACCATGTCCACCCATAGCTGTGTTTCTGCATACTGTCCTGTGGCTACGAATGACGCGATGCATCTTTGCTGTCGTTTGTATTGTTGTTTGTTGAGAGTGATTTTTTTTTTTGTCCAGTGACTTTTGGAAGTTGAACTGCAACATGAAATGTTCACAGCAGACATGCACTGCACAGTGATGAATGTGTTTGTGGATACATCAGGTGAGGAAAACGGTATACAGTTAAAAAAGTGCTGGTGACAACCTTTCACTTTGTGTGTGAGGACAGACCCACAAGTGCACAGTATAGGTGAACATGACAGTGCAGAGTTTAAAGATTCAAGTGCACAAGATGAACCACTTTAAAATAAGTGTACAAATCATAATAATTAAAATGAATTACTATGATTTATGTCAGTGAAATAAGGGATTTTACAATTAACTTGAATCTGATTGACATTAAATGGGATGTGACAATTTCAACAGGCAGGTACAAGTAAATCATATCAAATCAATTAATGTCTTCAACCAATCTTACATCACAAATTTCTCAAAAATGTGAAAACACAACACACATTCAACATACGTAACAAAGCAAGAGAACAATGCACTCTGAGGGGAATTCCATGCCACACTCCAGACATTTAGAAAATATTATTAATGATAATGAGGATGACAGGAATGAGAATTACACTCTAAAAGCCAGAGAAGAAGTCATTTGTAAATGTCATTAATGTAAAGGTTATGAGTAAAACAGAGGAAAGTCTGTCCAGTTATAATTCACATTGAATTGCACACATGTATATGTGCTAATTACATCTAACAAATAAATTGTAGTGTTTTTTAGAACAGTTATGATTAAATATGTGTATGTGTAAACAGATCAGATGTATTGCTAGAAACCACTCCATTCACAAAGTGGTTTTAGAGTGCTGGCTGACTATTGAACCATACTGTACTCAAACTTGATCAAATGTTCCAGTGCATTTAAGTGAACAGTGATGATGATTGGACACTGGGTGATTAGTGCGGGCTAGAGTGTGTGCATGCAGCTTAGACGTGACGTGCAGAGTGAGCGTGGGTGAGCGTGGGATACAGGAACGGTGCAGTGCTCTAGCTCAGACAAGGCCAGCGGTCACTACCGGACACTACGTCACCATTTATCCACTACCAGGCTCATCGCAAGATAAATGGGGCCATTTCGTGAATGACATCCTACGGTCGGGAAGAAGAGCATGGATGGGCTTGCTCTAGAGTGCATGCCAATGCTCAAACCTTTTTTTTTTGGGAGAGAGAGAGGTTTGGGCACCCTGCTCCATTTGAAGAAATTAGGCGATAAACAGAGACAAAATGGAGGGCAAAATGGATCTCTAATAGCAGTTAGCATTGCATGATCATACGTCTTAGGAAGGATGGGCATATTCTGAACTGATGATGATTAATAATGTGAGGGGAACAGCGACATGAAGGAAAGAGAGAGGTGCAATTAGTAGGAAGACCAGCCAAACCTCTGGGAACGAAATCTCTTCTAAAGATACCAGTGTTGTCAAAAATCCCCATAGGAGCTTTTCTAACTGTGTTTTATTTGGTTCACTTCTTGCACTTCTCTGTATTTTTGCCCCAGTTTTCCACTATCTGAATCTTGACATTACAGATCATGTGTGCGTCATCCAGACAAGGATCATACGTGGAAAAAAAAATCCTTAATGACAAAACCCAATTAGAAGGCACCTCCAACTGTTCCTACTTACCTACAATTTCAACTTATAACTGTCCAATTGAGATCAGCTCAATTTTCCCATTTTGGACAATGCGCTGTGTGTCAGAGGTGCCATTGGTCTGTACCGGACCTCAAACAGGAGAGAAGCTCCTGACCTACACCAAGCCTCCCTGGCCGCAGGTCCGTCCATCCTCCGCTCGTCTCGCTCCTATATCCCATCAGGCCCTGCTACTCTGCACATCACTCCATCGGTCACACACACACAGTGGTTTGGACAGGCGCGAAGTGTGTGAGTTATCTGTGTACCTCAGATGCTTGGGTTTCCCCGAGGGCAGGGAGCGCCCACGTTTGGGCAAATTTCTGGTGCGGAACATCGGGGTGATTGTCAGGGCCTCCAAAGCCGAGGTGGGCGGCGGCCCTCGTTTATAAACATGGTTTCTTAACAAGGGGGGGTTAACGAGACAGGCGTGAATATAGGGATAAGGGTTCTGTCCCTGTCCTAGTGCTAAATAAAATATCCTTTTTCTCTCTCATCTATAGTGAATAAAATGAACAAATGTATTTCAGTCTCCTTATATAGTCTCTAAATATACAGTATATATATATATATATATATATATATATATATATATATATATAATACATTATAGTCCGCTATGCTCCTTGCTTTCCCTCAAAACCTGGCCAAGGAGAAAGGAGACAGTCAGTACTGACAAGTCAATAAACAGGGTGGGTAAAAGGATAAACAGGGTAGGTAAAAGGGAACAGGAACATTGTCTCACTATGGGGAGGGAAAGGAGGCAAGGGTAGAAGTGGAGGGGGGAAAAGTGTATAATGGTGGGAGTAACTGACTGGTGGGGTGGTGGAAATTGTACCTAGACTGCGCAGTCAGAGCGGACGAGATATGGGAGGCAGCAGGGTTCAGGTGGCGGGGGGCCCTGGGGGAGACTGCAGGGGCCTCGGGGGCCACTGGTGTCAGGGCCTGAGACTGTGGGGGCGACACAGGCTGTGGCGCAGGTTCAGGCTGTGAGAGGGACTGAGAGCTGCAGAGGACAGAGGAGAGTTAACACAGCCAGACCAGACCAGACCAGACCAGAGTAGAGTAGAGAGGACAGAGCACAGGGGTGGGTAAGGGGTGGGTAGGGATGCCTTTGAACCTCAGGTGTGTCTACGTTAATGCCTGTGTTTTCATGTTGCATCGTGTCTCTCGGTAGATCTGTGTGTGTGTGTGTGTGTGTGTGTGTGTGTGTGTGTGTGTGTGTGTGTGTGTGTGTGCAAATGAGTAAAATACAGCACACCAACAAAAAGCAAAGAGAAAGAAAGAAAAACAAAAAAAACACGGAGCAAATAAATGACAGAGAAGGAGAAGAAGAAACAGACTGAGTGAGAGAGATAGAGTATGCGTATGTGTGTGTGTGTGTGTGTGTGTGTCTGTGTGTGCTACACGCTTGTGTTTATGCTTTAATATGGAGCGCACAATTCACCAGCCCCCTCCCCACCCCCTTGGCTCAGCGTGAACATGTGCACACATAGCAGGCGTCGGCATGGCCGGTGAAGGTCCTCTGAGGGATCCTGTTTCCTGCGGGGGAGAAACAGCTGAAATGGAGAGCAGTGGGACAGACAGCAACCCTGCGTCAGCTCCACGAGTCCTTCATGGGACGCAGGTCAAAGGCCGGCCACTTCTGGCACCATTCCAAATGAATCCGCTTGGTTGCCCGGTGAATGTGGAACCCTAATGGTCTCCCAAACACCAGACTCTTCTATAGTTAACTTCTACACCTGTATACAGGTAAAGAATCCCTGTTTGAGCTAAGCTTATGTATCTTAATGATACTACAACCAATTAGCTGGGTGTCAGATGGAATCTCACTGTGTTTAGCTTCCTATGGGGGGTATTTTGACAGCAATGGAACCAGTGTCAAGTGTAATCATTCCCAAGCTTTACATAACTCCGGTTTAGGAGAAATCTACTAAAGCTTGACTGATACTTTCTGTTAGGACAGTTAGGAGTCATGGAATTGAGTGGATAAAGAGGCTGGGTCCGACTGTTCTCTCCACTGCCATGGGCTCTCTGTTCTTACTGCTCTTGAGAAGTCAGATCCTCCAACATCTCCGGGCTCTGCAATGGTTCCTACATGACTTGTTTTTCAGCTACATGTGCAATGCATGTGTGTGTGTGTGTGTGTGTGTGTGTGTGTGTGTGTGTGTGTGTGTGTGTGTGTGTGTGTGTGTGTGTCTGTGTGTCTGTGTGTGTCTGTGTGTGTCTGTGTGTGTCTGTGTCTGTGTGTCTGTGTGTGTCTGTGTGTGTCTGTGTGTGTGTGTGTGCATGTGTGTTGGGGGGCAATAGCAGCCTTAGTTTGTATGTATGGACATGTATTTCATTACCAGGAAAGGGTCAGGTTACCTAAAACTTACCTTGTAAAATTTGATCTTTGAGGTCTTGTTCCACTGACTTTTTAAAGAACTCTTTTTAAGGGAAACCTGATGATTGCTGATTTGACGATTGAAAGCTCTCTGTTCAATGCAGGTTATTAACAAAAGCATAATCCCTGATGATGCTTTTTTATGTTCCATTTCAGCTCACCACCATCACCACCAGCAATCAACAGGTGTACCTTTAATTTTTCTGGACTAAACCACTATCACCTTTACACATGCACAAATATGTGTATCAAATATTATCTTCATGAAAAGTAAACATGTGTATGTACTAAAATAACATACATACATCAGGACACACATTAAACAAACAGGCAGAACAAACAGACATACCAGAACAAACCCTGGACCAATGTAGAACGGACGAGGGAAGACAGACAAACAGCGAACATATCCAATCACGGCATTACCTCTCTGGGGTAGGCTCTACAGGGGCGGGTTCTGGACTTGAGGTAGCATCAGGCAGTGGTGCCTGATTGGCTAGGCACTCTGGCTCAGAAGCAGGTTGATTGGGCGAAGCGGCAGTAGCAGGCAGAGCGTCAGCCATAAGGCTGGTGGACACTGGAGCATGCTCAACAGGGGGACTGGATCACAGGTTAGGTTGCAACGAAAGAGAGAGGTCACACTGCTGTACTTAAAGGTGTATATATATACACATACACAAACACATACACATACACACACAGGGACAAAACAGCTCAATGTGTGTGTATGTGTGTGCGTGTGTGTGTTTGTGTGTGTATATACATACAGCAAGAATTAGAGAGTTAATATCAGCTTAAGGCACAAATGCTGGGCAACTGCCTCATTTCCATGCAAAAACAAGAAGCAGCATCGCTCAGTATTGCTTAGCCCAATGCAAGGATGTCCATCAGGGATCAAACAGGAAACATGGGGAAGTTGCAGAGGATCGACCCTGCCTGCAGCTATTAGAAAGATAGCACTTTGTGGTAGGCTGCTAAGGGGGTTGGGGAGGTGGGGTCAGAATGGACTCTGTTAGGAGAAATCAGTGATCACTAATTGAGTCCTGATGATAAAAAGAGTAAGAGTCAGACAGTTAATGGACCAGAGGACTATTGATCGCAGATGAGTCACTGAGCGAGTAGAACAGACAGGCTGTGGGGTCCTGTATGTAGGCTAGAACTGTATGGGCCGTGGCCAGAATCAATAGAGTACGCCCGTATATCATTAAATGACTACCTAGTTTATTATCTAATCTATTACATCTACATGGGGAGGACTTCATTCCCATGATGCAATTAGAGAGCTCTCTGTTTAGGGTTTATTAGAGCCTTGCACTACTGTAGCTCAATATGAAGAGGGGTGGGACTTTTAGTGGCTGTTCCCATGTTGTTGTTTTTTTTTTCAAGTCAGTCCTGCTAAAAAAGTGATAATGTCAAAAGCAAATGCAAGACACAAGGCAATTCATGTCACAATGAGCTGAACAATCTGTCAAAATAATCCCAAATGTAAAACCAGCAACAAATCAGCAAAAATCAACAAAAGAAAAGACAAAAAAACACCATCCAAAGCTGCACATTTCAATCAACTCAATAACAGAGGTTATGCCTTAATGCCTCAGTTTGTTCGTGATCGTGGGATAAATGTGGTGTTCTTTCCTCTGAGTGGTGATTTTGGGGAGTAGGGGGTGGGGTAGAGGTGGGGGAGGGGGGTGGGGGGGCTGGCTGGGGGAGGAGGCAGGCACCTAGCAGCAACCGGCCTGGTGGAGGACTGATGGCTGACCCCTGTTCACCGCAACCACCACTCTCAAACCTCTCTCTCACTGACCAAATAGTTAGCACCAGGCTGACCAGTATCAGACAGCAATTGCTTTCTAGTCATTTGGAAATGGCAAAGCACCACCTTGAGTGGTGTTTAAGAAACTAAGCACAGGAGAGAGAAGCTAGGAGGCGGAAACTGCCGGCTGTTAACCCCTTATCACTGTCTGTGGTGAACTTGTGACGTTGGTCTTTGGTGCTCTTGACTAGCTGTGGAGTCTAGCAGAAGAACGTTGGCTGGGCTGGAGACAAGGGCTAATGGGAGAATGTCACCCACAGGCACTGGGAACTACACTGACTATCAGCACTAACTTACACCAGAGGTGAGTGAGAGATACAATAAACCTTTGCTGTATTGCAGTCATAAACATGTTCATGGGCACTCTCTTGCAGTTCACACGCACACGCACAGGAACACGCACAGACACACAGACACACACACACACACCGAACACACACACACACACACACACACACACACACACACACACACAGACGCAGATACAAACACACAGACACACATCGAACACACACACACACACACACACACACACACACACACACACACACACAGACACACACACACACACACACACCGAACACACACACACACACACACACACACACACACACACACACACACACATACACAGACGCAGATACAAACACACAGTTGCAATGAGCCCTATATAAAAAACATAAAACACACAAGGGGGTTACACAATAACCATAACATGTGTGTTACACGTCTCTAATTAACTAATGAACACGGAACTGACATGGAACAGAACTGATATTTGAAGTAAACATAAGACCTAGTTAGTTTCTACAAAGCTGTCTGACAGTGCAAAGCAAGGATGTAGAAGGGAAAAAAGATTGAGACCAGGCGGTAGTGCTGAAGGACTAAGGCATTATCCAAGGTCTCATTGATTGAGCCACTTGTTTTTTGCTCGAGAACTGCCTACTAACTGACGTGCCATGTCAACTGTGTATAAGGAAACGTTCAAGCATTAAAATACGCTGCCAAAACAGAGTGAGGAACAGTGGAAAGATTGCTCCAAAATCTATAGTGCCCCCTGCTGGTACAGTCTGCTTGCCACAAGTGTTAACAGGGAAATTGCATTCATCCTCTTGCCAGGGCTACTTGAATAGTCTGTTAGTGCCATTCAAGACATCAGTGGTATCATCATAAGCTAATGAATACCATTACTGTACTGTGCTCCTACTTTGACTGTAGCTAACACACACACTCTAGCTAAGCATCCAGGCACAACACACTCCGACCCTAAGCATGCATGACGGGATGGGAGGAGAGAGGGCAGGAGGGAGGATCTGAGCTCCATGCGGCCTCGGGCAGGAGAGGAGAAGAGAAAGGCAAACAGAGCTGGCTACACATGGCCTGATTATGGGCTTATGGCCCCTAAGTAGCATGCAGTGTTTGAACTATATATTCCTCTTTACATAACTGGGATATGGCTAGTTCAATAAGTATGTCAATATTACTTTGGGAACGGATGAACATATGGTAACCTATATATGTATATGGGTTTAAATGAAGTGGCACTGATCATTGCATGGGTGTTCTGGTATTAGTGATGGAAGAGCAATGCAGTTATTTGGACAAAATGGAATACGTTGTGACAATAAGACACACACACACACACACACACACACACACACACACACACACACACACACACACACACACACACACACACACACACACACACACACACATACACACATAAACAGACAAACACACACACACACACAAACTCTCCCTTTCACAGTTTATCATTCATTCAATGATATCTTGCTTCTATTTAGCTTTCAAAAGCACTAAAGGGTAACTCGTGAAGAGTGAGAGATGAATAGCAAACGACTGCACATAATGATGGACTGACATCAACACTACCTCTAGCATATCTAGTCTACGTTAAATAGTCAATAATCAAGGTTAAATAGCCTGCCTACAAACAACAACAACCTGATGTCATATATTTACATGAGATTCAATGGAGTTAAAATATAGACTAAAAATATGTACAATGCATTTAAAAGTATCATGATGGTACAAACAATGAAAACAAAATCATGCTGAAAGCTGCTGTAAGGTAAGTTAGCAGTTCTTGCTAACTTCTATCTGACCATACATGTGTACATCACACATGTCATTAATTTTCTTCCATTGCATTTCATAGGTACAAAATACAATACAAAGCATTCTGAGGGAAAAAAACTATAGCTTACAGCAGCTTTAACTGGGAGATACTGGAAAAATACTCTGGTGCAACATAAGATCACAAATCACTCTATAATATCACTACTACGACAGAAATTTGCAGGTCTTCCAACACTACCAGCCAAGACTCTACCGCACATTAACACAATCACTGAGCTAGTTTGATTGCGAGTAGACATCAGTGAATGTGACATAAAGCAATGTCCTGTGATTGGCGCCTATGGATTCAGCTATGGATCATGGATGATCGGCAAAAAGACCGCACAGAGCACTGCACAGAGGGTGAATGAGATGCAGATGTCAGCTAAAGAGTTACAGTGATGGAGTGTATGAAAATGGAGATAGAGATGGAGATGGAGATCTGGATGGAGGAACAAGGGGCAACAACAAGGGGTAGAGGGGCCAGCCACCCAGAAATGAGTTGGGGGGGGAGGCGTGGGCACAAGCACTCCAGTGCATTCACTCTCTCTACCCAGCATGCAGGTGGGGGTGGGGGTGAAAGGTCAGGGATGTCGGAGGCAGCCAACAAGCAATGATGCCAAGAAGACGCGGTTAGCGGTGGTTGCAGTCAAGTCACTCACTATATCACAAACAGTCCACAGCGCAGGCTGATACAATTTCCCTCATTGACCACCAGACAAGCAATATATTTTACCTTGTTACTATGGTTTCCTCTCAGAGGAGGAAACAGGGGCCTGGCATCGCACCACTGACTACTCACAGATCTGAATACCTTCTCTCCTCTTTTATCCCTCTCTCTCTCTCTCTCAGGGGCAGGGAGGATGAACAGACGCCCCACTGGAGATATGGGCTGATGGCTTCTCTTTCCTTGAGTTGATCCAACAGACACGATCCTGTCCCTTAAGCCAAGGCTGACACCCTATAGAGCTCCACTACTCATAGGAGGACTCGTCTAGTGTTTGGAGATCTCTAATTAGGGGGCACACTATTTGTTAATGAGTATTGTAATGAGTGTGTAGACCTCATGAGATCGTAAATCATGGCTCAGCTCAGTTGTGCAAATTTACATACCGAGTGCAATTATGTGATTATGTAAATATTTACATGGCATTACATTACTTGAAATGTACACTGATACTGCAGACTAGTTGATTTCAGCTAAATGTGTACTGACAGAACGACTAGTATAAAATTAAAAAAAGTGATGGGATCTTATAAAATGTCTAAATGCACATTTATTACTATGGTGTGACCCACAAATTAAATGTAAACTGAACACTGAACACTTTGACACCAACACAGATTTATGACCACACCTGTCCTCTATATATAACTGCTTCCGTTTTTAATCCCTGGATGCTACAAAATCCTTTACAATGGCTGAGAAAAGTCCATGAGCCATTTGGTGAGACTGTTAAGACTGATGTTGGTTTTAATATTTTAATAACACGTCTCCCTCACACTAATGTCACTTCAGTCATGCCCCTCCTGACACGCATGTAATTCTAATCAGATGGGCATGAGGCTGGTAAAGAATTTATAAGCTGTTGCTCATGACAAAGACAATCTAGGAATTCATAACAAAGGACTATTTAATTATGTGACTTAATGGAATAATGGAAATGATTTTATGATGTGAATTTCTCATTTTAGTTGCTTAATGCAGTGAAAGTTTTATTTACCTTTCAATGACCTGAAAGAGAAAACTGACCTGGCCTATGATGCCAGTTCACGTCATATCTAAGGAACAGGTGACTAGGATGTAATGTTTTCATTTAAAAAAACTGTTTTTCACTTAGCAAAGCATCTTTTTTCTCATTGGAGCCATTCTAAAAAAAACATTCACAAGCCAAGAAACGTTTCTGCTGTGTTTCAGTTAAAGGTGGCATCACATTTATTCTCCTAAAATAACAAGCTTCAAAGAATGTGATCAATGGTGAAAACATTTCCAACTACAACTATTCTTTAAATAACAACAAATGGAACTGGTTTAATTCACACCCAAAAGTGTGAGGGGTAGAGCCAAAAGCTTACAGAATAACACTTCAGGGTAGCAAGCTTAACAGAGTATGCCATTATGCCTTTCCCATGTGACCTAGAGAATAACCCAACTATCCAGAACTTTCTTTCTCGACAATCATCTCCTTCTATCCCTCACTTCCATTCTTTTCTACATGCGTTTGCCTCTCCAGTACAGTGGTATGAGCTATTACAGTGATGCCACGTATATGAAGTCACACTTTCAGGTGAGACTTTTATTCTGATGCATGGAGGATCTGGGCAGATAGACCATGGTGCCAGTTTTTCAATCTAGCAAAACGTGGGCCTTTAGCTTCTGACTGAAACTTTTCCCTGTGGCATGAAGGATGGAGAAAGGGAGAGAAGAAAACAGACAAAGAGAAAGAGAGAGGGGAAGAGATAGGTTAGGTTAAAGCCTCTATTTTCCTTTCTGAAACCAGTATTGAATTTCTGAATTACTCGAGCTTCCCATTTTGTGTACCTGTTCCTAACAATAGCTTTAATGGAAGGTGGAACTCTGTATGGAATGATACGCTCAAGAAGGGTGGCTGGAGTTTGAGAAGTGTTCTGGAAAGCCTCTTAGTTCAAAGCAAGTGGTATCTGATTTGAAGACCTGGGAGATGTCACTACCTTGTCAGTTTGTTGTGGAGAGTGGGACAGAGGGGACGAAAGTAGCTCACTGTCTGGAAACCAGGAAAGACGAGAACTCAACGTCTCCAGGCTAAGTGCCATGGCAATGAGTCTATCGCATTTGTCCTGGCGCTAAACTGTTGGGAAGACCAAAGCTAAACCCTCACGGCACAGGCTTCAAGTTCAACACAGAGAGTGATTTGAGGCAGGGGTCGCAGAGAGCAAAGGTCTCCTCTGAGAGGCTGACTGACAGAAATACTGCTCTGTTTAGGCTCAGAAGCCTTGAGCCAGAAAGGAGCTTCTCTCACAGGCCACCAGTAGCTGCTGCTAGCTGCCTACCTTGACTTCATCAGACGGTCCTCATCTGGGTCTTGCACTGCAGAAGAGAGAGGGGGAGGGGGGGGGGGGGGGGAGACAGAGAATATACAAATCAGTTGTCTGAAATGACTCAGGGTTAGCCAACAGGATATGTAGCCAATAGCAATGTGTTACAACAAAAATGTTTTTTTTGTTTATACTGTATATTATTTTACTCAATACTATTCAGTGGCTAAAAAGTAGTATACTCAGCAGCATTTAAAGAAGCACTGCCATATTAAAGTGTGGCTTCAACATACAGAATAAGCAACCATTCTGGACAACAGAGTAATAATCCAAAGCTTGAAGCTATGTATCTCTTGCTGATTAATATAAGAAAGTAAAAATAATGGCGATGAGTGTTTTAAGCTGAACACCAGGTCTGACACTTACAGTACTCGGTGCCAGTGATATGGGCAAGGATGCGGAAGGACTTGGACTGGTGATGGGCAGCCCGGAGGGTCCCTTCGTTGATCTCCGTCTCCTTATCCTTCTTCTGGATGACCGCCTGATACACTGGAGAGGCACTGTCTACAAGACGGTCTTTTACTGGGAGAGTACTGGAACCACAGAGAGAGCCCCACAGCCGTCAGACCGGCCAGCCAACCGACCCGGGGACCAGAGAAAGAGAGAGCCTCTGCTGATTGCTGTGCTTTGGTTTGGTATGTGTGTGTGTGTGACACTCAAAACATGTGCAGGTGTTTACGTTAGCCTCACAGAGTGGTGAGAAAAAAAACAACAACATCAACATTGTATTGTTCTTACAGAGCATGTGCAGAAAACAAACAAACAAAGAAAACACAAAAAGCTTGGTGACAGACTCATGTGACTAATGATTAGGCAGGTAAGCTGACATAGAAAGCACTAATACCAGTGTGGCTAGACCAACGTGGCTTGGCTTAGAGCATTTACATGTGCAGAAAATCATTCAGTTCAAACAGTGAGAAACGCAGAGAAACAGAAGAGAGCTCAGAACATTCTCTTGAGGTAGACAAATTCAGTTAACTTTGTCCAAAATTTGGCAAACTGTGCCAGATTTAAAAAAAAAACATGACTGAAACCGCCCACCTGATTGTAGCTGTGTTCTGATACACTGAAATCAACCCAGGAATCCCTCCTCCAGGGAAAGTATGAACTTCAAAAACCAAAGTCAGTGAAGTCAGAGAACCAATAATGCCAACAAAAGACCCCACAACCTGCTGGACAGCTCTGCAACTCTTAGAGTGGATTGGAAATGCACCAAACTCCACTTTGGGGCCAATCATAATATGGTGCTAATATGATGCAGTGTTGCAGTGTTGATGTATAAATGCTGTGTTATCTATGTTGAATCAGAAATGGTTTAACAATTGGTCCAAAAGGCAAATGAATGGAATGAGAGTGCCAATGAAATTAAAGCATTTTTTGAAATAGACGTTTTCCGCTGCTTTAACGTTGCCCTCTTTGAGAAGTTTGAGCCACATTTTGGAGTACTGGTAATTTGTTCATTAATATCTACCATATCCTTTCTATATTCTTCTACTTACATAAAACTGATACCTGTGTTGAAGCACTTTTAGACAGTCCTGCCAGTGATGTCACCATTGCATTTGAGTGGAAACAATATGTGGAAATCTGTAATCCAGAGTCAGATCCAAATGCACACAACCAATTCAAGGGTAGAGGGGAGGAAAAGAAGACGAGGACAGAGGGGGTCACTGAAGGGGTGACGGGAGGTTGGGGACGAGGGGGGTGGGGGGGGGGGGGGGTGAGTGAACAGGCAGAGAGATGTGGCAGGTGTTACAGGGCGGCTGTGCCCGCCACAGTTTGGATTACTTACGCCAATGGGGATCCCTCATCAGGGATCTCTTCACTGTGACAGGTCACCCAACCAATGAGCAGGGTGGAGGTGCAGCCATGGATGTGGGGGGGCGGGCATGAGGGGGGTGCGAGTGGTGGAGTTGGGGAAGGTGGGGTGGAGAAATGAAGAGATGGATAAATAGAAAGGGCAGGAGTGAGAAATAGAAGAGTAACACAATGGTTCCCACCTACTGACTGCTAGAAGTGACCCCATGTTTGTTTTACAGTGCCCTAGCCACTGGAGATGACGTAGGTGACTAGAAGCATTATTCGTGTACATCAAACTATCAAATTCCTTATTCGTTTGGTGGTCAGTGTAATAACATATCTTTCAGATGATTGACAACTCAATGAAAACAATTCATTGTGATTATCACTTACGCAGCAATTATTTGTCATTTTAAATTTTGCTTAGAACTGTTATGAAGATGATGTGCTTGTTTTCACCAAGTTGCTTTGGAACATCATCACTCAACTTAATTCAAGAAGTCCAGTTATAGACATTACAGACATTGTTAATGCAACATGATTTAGCTCTTTGACATATAATATATCTGATGATACTATATCTGGAAAGAATAAACCACGCTGTTTCATTCTAGAATGGGACAGTTACCAGTATTGTAGAAAGGCCCATTCAGGTAGTCCTAAATGTCTGGTCAATATAATCAGTTGAGAGCTACTGCAAAACTTTGCTAAATGTTTCTTGTCAAAGTGTTTGGATACAAATAGGGGAGGAATGCTCTTTCTTTTCCACAGAAAACTCTCTAAAATAGGGTTCAGGTTAGTCTGGGACTTGACTCTGTGAATGAGATGTCGGTTTTCAAAATGGACTATGATTTTGAGTCATCTTAGCTACTATACGCATGTAGCAACAGCTAACGAGCAAGTAGGGCACTGTAAAAGAAAGCACTGCGGAAATCTCACACCAACCAACTTAGTGTGGGTCACCCAGCCCCAACTCTCTATGATATGTCATATGAGTACAGAGACTATTTCATGTTGAACATATCAGTTGATCAAACTGTAGTATTACATGCCCAATCCACACACTGACACAGTTATACATGGCTTTGCATACATGCCTTCCATGTATTAAATACATTAAAATACACTATACTGTATGATCTCAAATAAATACCTAAGGAGTATATTACAACAGAACAGCTGTTCTGTCGAAGCTAATAAATATGCACAAATGCATTTTTCTTTATCTGTGTTCCCTTGTGCTACTGTAAGTATTGAGTCTTTACTAGGAACGTTTTGCTGCAGGTCCTTACAGGTATGACCAATATTAGATCAACTGGCAGCATGAGTTGAGCTGGTGAGAGCATGGATGGATGGATCAATGGATGGATGAATGAATGAATGAATGAATGAATGAATGAACAACCTACACAAACTCCCCCGAAACTGTGCCAATATACAAGTGTTCATTTTAAATGATCTGATCCTGATATTCAATATAAAACCCACAAGACACTTTTGCTCCTTATTTCTTGCTTCTAACTGGCAACACCAAATCCAGGAACCCCACAGCAAATCAAATACACTCCACACAAAAAAGTTCTCACCCATAAACAGTGCATTATTTTTAAGCTCTCTGTGCCTCGAACACATACATGTGGAGCAGAATTCACTCGCGTGGCAGTCAATCAATCGGATGATCCTATACCAGCTAGATCCCAAAGTAGACATCCTGAGGAAGTTTTAAGCCTCCACCAGCATCAAGCAGCAGCTAATACACCTCCAGCTAATACACCTCTGGATACAACTGGCACCGGAGAGGGTGGAGGGGGCAGGGACCATGCAAGCGGGCAGAAGGATAGACATGCCAAGAGGGTGCGGTGCCGCAGCTGAGACTCTTACCCTTCTTTACCCCGGGCCTGGGTCTGCCCAGCGATTGCGTCCATAATGGCGTCCTGCGAGTACATGCTTATGGGGGTGTTGTACTGGGCGTGGATGATGGTGGCCTTGCCGCCCGGGCCCGGCACCTCAATGGGCTTGTGGGTGGACAAGGCCGAGTCCTTGAGAGCAGTGGGGTTGAAATTGGGGAGGTACTCGTTGCTGTAGGCGATTGGAGTGATTTGTGTGTGAGGGGGAGGAAGGGGCAAAGGGTGTTTTTTTGAAGAATTAGAGGGAGGGAAAGAGAGAGAAAAAGAGAGAGAGAGAGAGAGAGAGAGAGAGAGAGAGAGAGAGAGAGAGGAAGAGAGAGTAGAGGTGGGGGTGAGAAATAAAAAGAGGAAAGGATAAGGTGGAGTGAAGAGAGGACAGGGAATTAGTGATGTACGTGATAAAAAAAGAACAGGGGGCTTTGAAGAACAACAGGACTGACCCAAAGTCACACTCATCCACGGTCTATGAATACCCACGAGCAATTAAGGCAAACCAAAGCACATGTGATCAATAAAGCACGCCTACAAGGCAAGCTAACAAGTCACTCTAAAAATCCATGCCAGTGCATTCTATAACCTGGCATGACCTCTAAGCCTAAGTCAGCAAAATCCATTATCCCCCAGTAGCACTTCAGAGAAACCACACACAGAACCACATCTGAACTCTAAAAATACACACACACACACATACACACACACACCACATGCAACCGCAAATCATTCCATAGACAAGCCATTTGCCACTCTCGTCATTCCATGATCCAAGACAAATAGCACATTCTGCAGCATGACGCCAGACATCTCAAGCAATTCAAAGCATGTGTTGTAGCAGTTGAAAGCAATCTGTCCAAAAGGCATATGCTACAGTACATATGCCGAACAGAGAGTCAATAAAACAACATCATATACAGTGCTCTGGCAATCTAGTCTTATTCAAGCTTGGCAATATGAGCCATATATTTTCAGAAGATTTGAACTGGTCACATAAGACCAATGTCTGTGTAAAGGCATATGGCTGATAGCAGCTTGCTTGACTCATGCAATGAGGACACACTAACCCTAGGCCTGAATACACAGCTCACACACACACACACACACAACACCTACAATATGACACCATGCATATCATCCACATTTAAACACCTATACTGCAATCATACTAACTTGGCAGGAGTGTTGGAGATAACCTAAAACATTGGAGAGAGAGAGAGAGAGAGAGAGAGAAAGAGAGAGAGAGAGAGAGCAAATTAAGGTTAGTAACACTATTCAGTGACTCTTTGAATCATCCAAGGGGTCTGGGGTTAAGGAAACTTGGTGCCTGCAAAGGAAAGATGGTGAGTTAGTGACCTGTGTGACCTGTGCTCTTCAAGTGCCCTTCAATGTGACATTCCCAACTAAAGATACAGGCTCGGCCATAATCATTTTGACCTCTGTTGTTTGTTAATTGAGTTATAAACACTATAGAGCTGTTGAAAGTAATTGTCTATTCAATTGTCAATCTAGCTTTTTTATGCCTTTAATGATAGGACAGTGGAGAGTGACAGGAAACGAATGGGAGAGAGAGCAGGGGTGGGATCTGGAAAGGACCACGGGGCGGGAATCGAACACGGGTCATCGACGTATAGCACAGGTGCCCCAGCCAGTTGCGCCACAGCTGGGGCATCTAGAGCCTTTTTATGTAGCGGAATTTATGACAGTGAATGATTTCTGCTTGCTACCTATCAAATTACGCATTGACTCGTGAAAGAAATCAGTGAATAAATACAGTCAACAAATATTAAACGTTTCCCAATGTGTGAGTGGGAGAGGATTCAAATTAGGGATAGGAGGGAGAAGAGAGAAAGAGAGAGTGATAGAGAGATGCAATGGCAATGCAGGAGAGAGGGCAACTTGAACCCAGGCATTCCGTGGCCTTTAAATGAGATGACAGGAACAGGTGCTTTACCCTGTCGTCACGGTTACAGAGTAACTCTATCCCCTCAGACAACTGTGAAAAGCCTGTAGCAATCTGTGCTATGAGAACACACCTTCCCTTTTTACTCTTTACTCGCAATAATGACGTTTCGTATCACTGAATTCTCTATGGGAAGCATTATAAATCTAATTTGACTGATTATTTCATTATGTTTGACTCTTGGCTTGAGGTATCAATATTGCTGTGTATGTGCTCTCAAATCCTGTTTCATTTGTTGACATTCTGACACTGGAGGAGGACTACTGCTCAAACAGGGAGATATCCGGGTGACTTCTCTACATTTCCAAGCGCTGCGGACTGCAGTGGTCCCAGCAGGCTAAGCAGAACCGGACACCAGGTGAGGGTCAGGCTTATGAGGTCATGAGAGAATTCGAGTGATTACCATCTTTAGAATGTTCTGAGACTTCGCCGGTTCCATTTGTTAGAAAAGCAGGTAAACAGCAGAGACTGGTCATGCCCCTTCACTCTCCTTCCATTGACCATCAGCTCTGCTCTGCTTCTGAAGAACACTCCCATGAATCCCTGCAAAGCTGAATGCTAAGTGGTTTTGTGGATTTCCAATACATTCTATTGAGAAAAAAAAAACACTGTGGAAAACTTCAATTGACTATTTTAATAATAATATAACTAATTTAATAATAATATTATGTAACAATAGATGGAAAATGGGACATCTGCTGAATGAATAAATGTAAATGTAAAGTCAGCAGATATCTCCTAGTGGAGTTTGTGTTTTTCTGTCTGCAGCAGAACACTGGTCATGCCACTGTGGAGAGAGGGAGAGTTCTCGGGGGCATAGCCACACTTTGCTGTTAGCCTTAGCGTTGGCCTACACATTTATGCTGCCTGCTGCTTTACATACCCCAGCAAAAGGCCTGTGCCGGAGCCCTTAGCCTTCTGGCTCTCCTGCACCATGGCCATCTCCCGCAGGGTCTCCTCGGAGTAGAGACCGATGGGGGAGTTATACTGCTTCCTCTTGGTCGGGCCTGGAGACTGCCCCTTGGCGGGCGTTGAGGAGTTGACGGAGAGGTGGGAGTTTGCCTCACCAGAAGTGTCTATACCGCCGGCTGGGGTGTTTGGGGGCACGGGACTACCATTTATTTGCCCCTTCAAGGAGGGAGAGACACGAGGGGGGGAAGTGTGTAAAGAAGGGGGTTGCTCAGTGTCTGGGGCAGAAGCCCGACTCAGCTCTGCACTTCAAAAACAACAGAATTTGCTAGAAAGACTATCGAAAGCTTCTTCACTTCAACACGCTGGGTCTGAAGGGAGTTGAGACAGCAGTGCTACTTGCACAGTGCTGCACTGTGGTCACTAGAGAGCACCCTTCCCCTGAGAAAGATGGGGAAACAAGATGCTCTGCAAGTGACTGGGGAACTCTTGACATTCATGAGCTCCAGTGACTAGGCTGAACTCCAGAGATCAGGGAGAACTCAGGTGACCAGGCTGAATTTCAGCGACCAACCAGGGTTTTATATTACAGACTCTCTTAGGAGGTAAGTGTGATCCTCCTCAAAATGCCTTCATAAGTAGGTTGGCAAACCTACCAAAGGTCCTCCCACACACATGTAAAGCATGGGGTTGCACAACCTCATCTGGACTATGCAAAGGGTGGCTGTGCAAAGAATTGATTTATTGGTTTATTAAATGGACATAGGACACATTAATATCATGTATGTAAAGAAAAAGAGAGGGGGGGGGGCAGTACCTGCTGGTGAGGGATAACAGGCATGGAACCATCAACTCTTGTGGCGCCGACAGGAAGAGGAACAGGGCGCTTGGACCTGTATTAATAAAAACAAAACAGAAAATTAAAAACAAATATTCAATTCTTCTCTTATATTGCTGCGAATGCTGTAAATCTTTCCTGAAAAAAATAACTTTTCAAGATGACCGTTTCCATACATAAATCCATACTGACTCATGTACATAAACCTACATCTTTCTCAGAAAGATGTTGATCCTTCAAATAACATCTTGTCCTTGAGACTACTGTTGGTTATTGAAAGAGGATGAAAACTTCCAGACATAAAAATCGATATTTACTTGTGTCAATACCAATACCATCTCTTCTGCTGCAACAATCAAAGACTGTAACTAACTGTGCATCCTCGACATTGCACAAAGCCTCAAAAACATGGCCCATTACTTGAAGTGTCTAGTGGTGAACAATGGACAGGCTCAACAATGGACCAGCTTAAATTGTCCTTTTTTAAAAACTGCTCGAGCGAATAGGTGAAGAGATCTTTCCCAGAAATGACATGGCCAAGGATGCTGCAGCAACGCTGAAAAGGAGGAGGCAAGTGATTAAGGGAGGTCAGGAAGCATATGCAGGATTATTGGCAAGCTTTGTTGCCTTTGGGGAAAAACTGATCGAACTGTTTGCTGTTTGTCTGCATGGGCACCAACCAAACAGTGTGTGTGTGTGTGTGTGTGTGTGTGTGTGTGTGTGTGTGTGTGCCTGTGTGAGACAAAAGAGAGAGAGAGAGAGAGAGAGAGAGAGAGAGAGAGAGAGAAAGAGGCTATAAGTTTGACAACAAATAAAACCCTGAAACACAATTAGAGCTAGAGCCTTTAACAAGAGCATTGTACATGTAAACACTGTTGGGAAAGGTACTTGAATTTCCCCTTGGGGATCAATAAAGTGATCTATCTATCTATCTATCTATCTAATTCCCTTTATTGCCTGTTCAGAATCATCACATTATACAAGAGACATGAGGGCTGAACTGCTGCCCTAGAAGAGGTCAAAAACAAAAAGATGACCTCAACAAAAAAATCCTCTCAGGTATGTGCAAATCAAAGCGGATGGATAGGCCGCTCCTTTTTTGGGGCTTTCTTCTGTTCCTCATGGCGGTCGACCCGCCCGTAAACCTCATTTGATCTCGCTCGAGACTTATCAGAATTGCACCCTCGGCTTGGTGAGATTAAGGCTGTTTTAGGAAAGCCATCACTCCAGGATTAGAGGGAAGGCAGGTCCACAGGTTTGGTCCATATGGGAAAGATACAGCTGCCGCTTGCATACCTCATTTCTCACTGTTGCTTCAGGGATTGCACACACCTTTGTGTTACACAAGATGATGGGCTAGGCAGGCAGCCATTTTGATGGCTTGACCCCAGGGTAAGGTTAGAAGAATGCTGGAGGTGCTGGATTCAGTCTTCCATTTTGATGCAAGGAGAGAGGGGAAGAGAGGTTTTTTTTTGTAAAAAAATGCACAGAAATACTGTGTGACAACAGCTCACCTGTCTCAAAGCTGTCAGCTGATCTTTGAAAAGGGTGTTTACCGAATCACTGCCATGCCACAGACACACAATAGAGTTCCTCCAAACAATCGCCATCCACATCTGCTGTATTAAAGCAATGAGGCTTCCCATTGTGTGCTACCCAAGGTAAAAGTTTCCAAGGTAAAAGTCTTGCATTCAGCACTGAGATACCAGCTTTCATGACATTGTGTTGAGTCAATATTAGAAAAGAAAAGAACACAGGTAGATCAAAGAAATATAGCCATTGTGCTATGTTTACAGAAAATGTATAAAGAAATGGTCAGTTACACAAAAATCTTTGTGCACAAGACAAACCAGGAACATAAACCTGACAAGTTGAGTACATGATGTCTTTCCCCAGAATGTTGATTTCATTAACATCTGCTTTAGTTCATTCCACCAGTTTAAACAGGTGGAAACAAATGTTCTGTAAAATACAAACATTACATTTCCAAAGGTAAAAATCACAATAGGTTTATATGAAGCCATGTTTATAGGCCATGGAGAAACTAAAGTAACAAAGTGACAGGAGAAACCAAACATTGAGAAAAGACAAGAAGCCATCCAGGCACTTTGAGCCAACAGGTATCCAAAGAGGAGTCCAAAGAGGACTCAGCCAGCAGTAATAGTGACACACACTTTCATATGAATCACTTCTGTCACATTAAACACTATCGTCTGTCACCTCTTTAATTGAGTGCAAAGGAAGGCGAGGCGGGAATAGAATGCAGTGACCTTTCTCAGTCCAGCACCTTACCAACCCCCCTCCCTCGGGCACTCCCACACAGCCCAGAAAAACAAGGAAGGAGGGGGACTCCATTTGCAGACACATGCGCATGTGTTTCAAGCCCGTGTTGTTCATTGCATTGAGATGGAAGTAACCTCAGGTTGTCACTGTGAGCACATCAGAAAAACTGAAGATTTTCTTCAGAGCAGGGTGACAAAATGTTCTTTCTATTATATTGCTTTAAAGATGTAATAATTTTATGATTTCATAAATGTTCATATCATTTATTAATGTTCATATTAATACATATAGGGACAGTTAGGGACATGGATTAAGCTTTGTTCTGGACTAAAAAATAACTTTAATGGAGATGTCCACTGAACAAAGCTTTTACTCTAAGCTGAATCCGTGTATGGGAGTGTATGGCTCCATCTATCATGGGAAATATATAATGGGCATCTTTGAAGTCGTCAAGTATCAGGAATATAACAATGAAGTGTTTGACAAAATACTATTCATATTGAATCTCATGGTGAAACCATGCCAGGTAGTGCCCCTGATGCAAGCTGAAAGGGCCTTGGCTGTCATTTTAATTTAACAATATGAACAGCTGATATGAGCTTTGTGAACATGTTTTTTTACAGCTCATTATTTATTTCATTCACTATATCATCATGTGGATATGATATGGCATGGCTTTAGTCCTCTCATGGGTCCTCTCTACAATGAAATGCATTAAATTATGTCGGATCTCTGGTGGGGGGTAACTCTGACAATGTCACGTACCTGATGAAATGAGAAAAAAACATAAGCCGTAACATGATGAAGGACAACTCAGGCTTAAGCTGTCCTCTGACTATCATCCATGAATGCAAGTTAACTTCTTTCTAAAATGATCTTGTTTGATGTCACCTTTGTCTGACTAGACCCTGGACCTTCAGACGGTTTCATTTCAGAGGCAGGTCCTTGGATCCACCTCATTTGATTTGTATGTAATCAGAGTATTGCCTTTTTGCCATTTCGTTGAGCCTTTCATCACCGTAGCAAATGGAACATTTAGTTAATTTCACTGGCATTTCAGCTCCCCGGATCATGGCCTTTTCAAAACACAGGCACACTTCAAACACACAGATCAATGTAGCATTTCAAATTGATACACCTCGGGTTCACCAGGGAACCTAGGTGCCACCAGAAGATGGCATCAGAGAAATTTAAAACAAAAAACCTAAAAAAACACAATTTGTAATTTTATTTGTTTGCTGAACTGATCATGTCCCCTGCAGGTTAGGGTATCTGAACCCCCTGCCAAGGCACCATGCAAAGTCATCCGTCACGACATGCAACACCATGTCTCCTGTGAAGACACCTCCTGGCTGCACAAATCTCCCTGTCTGATCTTTATAATTACGCAAGCTGTATCACAGCACTGTCCATCAAAAGTGCAAAGAAAGGGGGCTTAGATGGAGCCTATTAATTCACACACCCTGGCACAGTCACACGCGGACTCTGTGACACACACACACACACACACACACACACAGAGAGAGAGAGAGAGACACACACAGATGCCTATCCAGAGCTCCCTGAGGTATTTGCAGCAGAGGATTCACTTTGGCATGCTGTTTAGTCTATCGCATTCACAGGAAAAGAAATAGACGTTTTCTAACTGCTGCGAGCACCTTATAAAGGCTTACATATCAGAATGAAAACCAGCTGTGTGGATTTCCTGAACCCATGGCTACCTCCACCGGCATCACCACAGGTTTGTTAAGCTGAGTTTAGAGTTGGTACAGTATAGAGCAGGCATGGTGGGTGAGTTTTACAGTGGTATAGAGCGGGCATGGTGGGTGAGTTTTACTTAAGCAATAAGCCCTGAGAGGCCGTAGGTTACACTGATTCTACAACAGCTAAGGGGCATTGCTAAAACCCCCCTTAGCTGTTGTAGAATCAATGTAACCTACGGACTCAAGTGGCTTATTGCTTTTCTAAAACTGTTACCATAAATACCTGGCAAAGTTTCATAAAGTAAAGGAACAGCAACTAGAAATATAACAAGTTATTCCTAGATAATCATTCTTCCGCCAAGAAATATATTTCCTCTATCTGAATGGTTGCCAAGCAACGTCGAGACGCAGCTACTTTAACTTTTGTATCAAGTTGTGGTAGCGCAGTAATATAGAACGAAATGCGGTCAAGGTGTATGTTTATGCTGGATTTTACAACGGCATCGAACGCGATTCAGCCAACCACAATCAAGGACCAAAACTATCAGTTTTACAGTGGTATAGAGCGGGCATGGTGGGTGAGTTTTACGGTGGTATAGAGCGGGTACGGTGGGTGTCTTACTTGGTCATGGTGAGAGCCAGGTTGACGGCACACTTGATCTTGTTCTGGGCCTCCAGGTGAGTCATGCCGTCCGTGTGGACCCCGTCGATGGCCACGATGACGTCGCCCTGGACCAGGTTGCCCTGCGCAGCCTTGCTCCCAGGTGTGATCTGTGGATGGGACAAGTTCACATTCAGATTTAGATTCACAATGTCCACACAGAAAACAACACAACATAACACAATACATTCCATTGTAACATAACACAGTGTCCAATGCAACAACCCAGTGGAATCCAGGACAAGCAAAGGCCCAGGCTTGAAGCGTCACTAAGCGGGCCCGGTCTCTGATTACACAGGACGTGTGAATCTGACTAAATAAAAAAAGGAGGCACAGCCAAGCCGTAATTAAGAAAGAAACACTCCGCAGTGTAATCCCCAACAGCTGAACACATAACGGTAAACGTTGTATTCACAAAACTAGAACACCACGAAGGCAACAATTAATCCTGTTGAAACTGTGAATGGAAAACACATAACACAGCTACAGTGGGTTCCTCAGATAGTTTCTCTTACTGGCAACATAACAGTTTATGGAATATACTTCTTATGGACTCCTATGGATAAAGGCATCATGGATAAAACAATGATGAACCTGACATTCACAAGTTTAGCAACCACCTAAGGCACGTCTACTCATAAACGATCCTCACTTTGACTCAAACTTATATATACTCTCAAAGTAAAATTGAGGAAACGCAAGTAGCTGAGCTGACCTCCCTTTGTATTCAATAGAAAAGTGTGTTGATTTGAGTTGTCTGGAGTTGTGGTTTGACACATCAGGCTCTCCCTACTGTGTCCTTGACACCAGTATCCTCGGCTCAACTCAGCAAGTATCTCCAAGGTGACATTCTTTACCTTTCAATGCATTTTCACACCTACTGGCTTTTTCTTTGTGGCACGAAAACCTGTGCATTGAGTGGAAGAGACAGAACACTTTGTGTTCGGTGCGCATAGAAATATGGTCTTGAGCTCAAGGCTCTCTGAACTGACACATATAGGACAGTTAACTGTATACTAAACTCAAAAAATATTACTGACAAACATTGCCAGGCACGATAAACAAGATTCATTATACTGTATTATGCATTTCTAGTAAGTATGATATTAAACATTACTAATATGATAATTAGACATAGGCTAAAGTTTACCTATATCATTTAATAAGTTATGAAAAATGTAAAGAAAAGTTATTATGAGTGTAAAGAATTGAGAGTAAGTGAAAGAAGATAAAGGCTGTTGTGATTTTTTCTGTATTGTCTGAATTTCTTTATTTTCATTATGTTCTTGTATGATTAAATCAAATACAATGATTCAGTTGTCCAAATATCAAAAACACCTTTTACCAGCAGTCAGGCTCTATAGTAAGATTAGATTGTGGCATCTTCAAACCGTTAAATTGAGTAGTAATATTGAGGTGATGTGATGTGGGAGGCAGTGTTGACATTTATTCTCTAATCTGTTAAATCCAGAGGAAGGTGGTGGGATGGTGTGTGTGTGTGTGTGTGTGTGTGTGTGTGTGTGTGTGAGGGGGGGGGGGGTTGTCTGTGATGTATTTCAGGCCACAAACCACCACCACCCACTCTTGGACTAAACAAATCCCCTGCACTCTTTGAATGGGTGAGGCAGGCGGTGAATTGGAAAGGTAGAGTTCACTCAGCTGTGCAGCACAGCAGAAATATGCAATAGATCTGTTGTGTGTGTGTGTGTGTGTGTGTGTGTGTGTGTGTGTGTGTGTGTGTGTGTGTGTGTGTGTGTGTGTGTTGTACAATACTGACTCTGTTTCACGGAGTCAGTATTGTACAACCAAGACATGAACTACTGTAGACATCTTAGATCTACTATCCATCCTCACCTCTCCACTCAGAGCCAAGGAAACAGGCCCTGCCCCACAACATTCATTATTCTTAAAAAGACTGGGAGGAAGATAGACAAACAAAAGATGATGAACAAGAAATAAAGAGCAGAAAGGACAAAGCAGCAATAAAGAGACATAGCTAAGAAAGAAAGAAAGAAAGTCCCACAGGAGGCAGGATGTTAACAGCACCGCAATAGTGCTCCATCATGCGTCTCCCTCCTGCTCTTTCTCTCTCTCTCTCTCTCTCTCTCTCTCTCTCTCTCTCTCTCGGAGTGAATGGGCCATGGCCCCGGAGGAGTCTCACTCATCTCCTCACGTGATTCTGTCTCTCCTGCAATGCTCTATGTGCAGCAATGCTCTGATTCATTTCTTGACAGACTCTGATAGCGGAATTCACATGGGGCGGAGAAGAAGCTAAAACATTATCTTAAAAAAAAAAAACAGTACCTCTAGAGGTTTTATGAAACAATACCACAATCCAATTAAAAATCAAAAAGCAGATCATGAATCAAATCATGAAAATATTACATATAAGGTGACTATTGACTTGAGCTTGAATTATATAACGCAAGTCAAGCCTTACACAGCTGTTCTAAAGAAAATCATCAGTCACTAGAGCTGCAACAAGCTTATCAGTCCATACATGCCTCTGCCTGAAACTGGGTTAACACTGTAATCTGATTCAAGTGGGGGGTTGC
Source organism: Alosa pseudoharengus (assembly GCF_046254945.1). Taxonomy (NCBI): domain Eukaryota; kingdom Metazoa; phylum Chordata; class Actinopteri; order Clupeiformes; family Clupeidae; genus Alosa; species Alosa pseudoharengus. Next base: position 21,588,386 of record NW_027468620.1, on the reverse strand, counting down.
ACTGTAAACGACACATATGTCACAGGCTACTTTCATTTACAGATATATGTTGTCTGGCATCTTCCCTGAGATCTATGGCCCCAAATCCATTTTTGGCTACAGGGGCCCACGTATGCGTACTACAGAGTCCAGCGTCAGGCCAAGGGGTCATAGCACATCCCTATGGACAGAGAGAGCTTCCTTTCCATGTTACTGCTTGGGTCTTAGCCTACTTGTTATTTCTAACAAGCAAAGATGGAGAGATATCCTTTACGAATGCCAAGGAAGCAACACTATTCTCTGTACTTGACGGGAGATCAGTAGTGTAGGGAAACCAGCATGCAATGTATAAAACACAACTTTAAACTTTTTTTGGATTCTTCTTTTTTTTTTAGTTTTTGGAGAGCAAAACAATGCACACACAGGCACACTATTTCTGATGACACAATAAAAGATGATCAGTAGCCAACGAAAACTGAGCCAGGATATGATAGGACTCTCAACTTTATGCTACAACATATGGTAATGCTATGTCAGTAGCAGCTGTATCACATGCCTATCTCCCCCAGGAGACAAGGGAATTAGAATAGTTTGTGTTTGGCTACACTCCAATGCTGACATGATCAATTAGCACAACAGGCCTTAATTTAAATGGCGGACAAAGAGCTAAAGTCTATTAACAGGCAAATAAGTTTTTGTGCATGAAATACAGTATAGCTATCATGCGGTATGTGGTAACATTGAACTGACTCATTAATGTTTGCGGATAAGGCCTTAAATGAATACAATCATTTAAATTTTAACTTAAGATTTTGCTTTTTGCTCATAATTCAAATTAGGGCCCCCTGTGCCTCAGTGCTCACAAACCCACGAGGTGAGATTACTTTCTGGCAACACATCACAAGCAACCTGTGTGTGTGTGTGTGTGTGTGTGTGTGTGTGTGTGTGTGTGTGTGTGTGTGTGTGTGTGTGTGTGTGTGTGTGTGTGTGCAGCCATATACTACCTATTGGGGTGTGTGTCTATCCAAAGCCACTGAATATGATTTTCATGAGAAATAAAAAAAAAATACCTGACAGTATTATGCTTTTTTCCACTGTCAAGCGTTTAAAGCTTAAGCAAATGATTAAAGCACAGCTTGTCAAGCCAGAGGCGTTTGGCTCGAACAAAAAATAAAACACTTTTTTATCGAAGACAGAGATCTTCCAATCCACTCTGCTATTCATTTTGACTTTCTAAATTTTTCCTTTTTGCTCTTCTTCCATCTTTTCTTCTGTTCAGAGTGACAGCTGCACTGGCTTTACCCCCCCCGGCTGCTTCCAGTGCCCTGGTGGAGGCATTCCTGTGTTGTGCGCAGAGTCAGACCCCCTCTATCCAGCTCCAGCCTAAATGTCAACCCTAATTAGCCTGCGGAGTGGCGGGTGTCTCCTGACATAACTTAAAAGGTTGCTGTAGCATGGCTAATGTCGGTGCTAGCCACACTGCCAGTGAGTCATCTCTAGGGGGTAGGGTAGGAGAAGAGGAGTGGGCGCTAGAGAGAAAGCCTGATGAGAACCTCTAACCTCCTTCCTGAAGTACAAAAAAAAGATTCCAGAGCTCATCAGTGGCAACGGCAACAGCAATTTCCGGTACCGTACCGTATCAGGAATTTATTGACTGGCACAAAGCATGTTGCAGACGATTTACAAGATCATTAACAAGACAGATGAGGTGAACCTTCGACGAGGAGACCACTCCAAAGTGGAGCAAGGCCAAGCCATCAAGCAGAGAACAGTTGTGTGATTTCAGTCATGGTTTTTATTTTGCTTTGACTTTTATTTTGTTTTGACTGTTGCACTTGCACTACATAGCTGAAAGTGTTCAATGGAAAGACAGACTCAAAGCAATCATTTTATTTAACAACCATTCATTTTGCATTCAATGCCAGCAACAATCCTAGCAGCTAGGAAAAATCACCACATTCAAGTACACCGAGTTCCAAGAGCTCTAAATGACATAACTGTGTTATTAGGAATGGTTCAAATGCTCAAAGGCTTCCACTAGGGCCGGGAATCACAGAATCAGCTATATCACAATACAGGGATTCTCCAATACTCAATACATTGCAAAAGATTAACCTCTGATACATCATGATATCTGTGTAAATAAAGAAAACGAAAAGAGCAAAGAGCTAGAATTGTTCACTGCATTCCACAACAAAAATAGAGCTTTAGCTCAGCGGCTCCTAAAAATATACAAATAATTTGACTGTATTTGACAATATATCGCTGTATTGATATTTTGTCCCACCCCTACCTTCCACTGATATATGAGCACATAATTTGTTGAGTCCATATGTTACAAATATATCATCTGTATGCTGTCTCCTCTCCTCTTTATGTTGCAGATAGTGAGGTATGTCTCTGCCCAAAGAGTTCCCGAAGCTCTAATTTAAACACCAGCGTCTCACTATGGTTTATTCTGTCAGTGAGACTCCTGTCTCATCCAAGGGCACCTACCAGGATATCTGAACAAATACCTCCTGACACAGACTCATTGAGGTGTGACCATTTCAGAAGAGCTTAAAATATGGTGTTACACAAAGGGCATTTCAGGCTAGTGCAGGATCCAAGCTGTGGTATTCAGCATCTATTGCTCAGTTTACCTTGTTGCTGAAAGGGAGTAATAATTATAGCAACAATTGTACTGATGCTATTGATGCTGATAATCTGCCCTCGGTTCTTGTCAACATTAAGTTTGAGTGGCACCGAGGTGACACTAATCTAAGAGCGTTTAGTCTAAACAACTATGTGATTTCTTGTGGATCAACATCAAACCCACTCCTCACTCTTTTCACCCATCAATATTTTTCACGTTCAGCCTCATTTGGCAAAAATAATAACAGTGCAGATCAGGAAAGGAACACGGGGAAACACACAAGGAAACAAAGGGAGGGCGGGGGGGGGGGGGATTAATGGGGCTGGCACACAAAACACCTTTTAACTCTCCCCACTCAGCCCATTCCAATTGATGCCCGGCTGAATGGCTGGCTGATATGCCAGCTCAAATCTCCTGTTTGGTCCGTTCACAATACATACAAGTACCCAGAGAGAGAGAGAGAGAGAGACAGAGAGAGACAGAGAGAGAGAGAGAGAGACTCACACACACACACACACACACACACACACACACACAAAAGATCTGCTCTGTGTTATCAGAAAAGAACTGGGGGGAATAAGAGGCCCACAAACAACCACACAGTGCACACACAAAGAGAGAGGGGGACAGGGAGAATGAGGGAGAAAGAGAGAGAGAGAGATACAAAGGGTAGGAACTGGACAGGGAGATAGAGCAAACTGATGGAAAGGCAGGGATATAAATAGACTAAAAGAGGCCCACCACTCAACTAGCTATGCTCTCCCCTGTTCACAGGGACTCTCCACTCCCATAATATACACTATGTTTTGTGTGCATTTGTATCTGCTATCCCAATCAAGTGTTAAAGTGCACCACTCCTCAAAGACAGTTTAGTCTAGACGATAGCACTGTATGCTGTACTGAATATGCTGCTGTGAACGCCCACATTTTAGCAAAAGCTACATTTTCATTCCTCATAAACAAGATTGCTAAATTATGTAACATTTCATCAGCTGGTCACATGCTGATCGCAGAAAGAAAACAGATGGAATGGTTTTTGCTAACAAGTTTGAAAAGAAGCTGACACCTGATGAGCGCAACTCGACCCAACATCCAGCAGCCCCCAACGCCCTACATTCACACACGCTACTCCAGCCAATCAATGTCCAGCCCTCAACAAGGAGGGAGGAACACCACCATAGCTGTGCAGGTGAAGTCAGGTGCGCACACTTAATCAGCCCCTGAGCACATAATAGCAAACGGGCACAACAACACAACATAATGCTTTTCAAAACACAGTGCAAGCAGATCCTCAGGTAAGAGTACTTCATCATGAAGACTTCTCCATGCTTTAAACGGCCCTGGAAATAGTTCTCAGAGGGTATCTGCTGGGTTATGTTAGGCTGAGGTTGGGAAGGCTAGTGGGGGGAGGGGGGGTGCGGGGTTGTAGGGGGAGTCTGTTGGTGGGATGTCGCACTTGCTAGTATCTATAGCCTTCACAATCTGGCCCTACACTGCTGACCTTCAGCATGCAGCTAAAAACAGCCCTGCCTGTCAGCACTCCCCAAGCGCTGGGTCCCATACCACAGGCCCGGGTGGGGGGCAACAGGGGCAGGAGGAGGAGGGGGTTGGGTACACAGGAATGCAGGGGTCTGCACCACCAGGGCTCAGAGACACTTTATTATCTGCCCACCGTTGGCTCCTAACCCCACCACTGACCCGGTCTCACACTACAGTATGGACACCGATGATCCCCGCTGCCCTCACAGCACTGGCAGTGCCAGCGCCGGCGGCTGGCATGACGTTAAGTGTGGGTGCCCACCCCAACTGGTCGAAAATCCAGCGAGGGCTCGCCCCTGCCCAGTGGGGTGAGTCATCCCCGGTGGCGTGGGGGGGGGGGGCTAGCCGGGGAGAGGCTCTGGGTGTCAGGGTGCTGTGGCTGTGAGTTACTGCATTGCCATTTATGCGTATCAGATAGGGTGGGGCCCCGGTTGTGTCGTTTCACTGGTCTATGGGATGCTGCTTGTAAACAAAATCCAATCAGACCAGTGGGGACACCATCATAACTCTAAATTAAAATCCAGTTTTGCAGAACAAGGATGTACAGGACTGTGTCATACAGGGTTCGATTAATTTTTACGACAGCATGCAGGGACGCAGATGTGAACATGCTGCTGTTCTAAGACAGTCTGTCCTCAGCATTGATTCAACACATTCAACACAAAATGTGTTATTTCATTCATTCGATCAGTTTCTTTCTATATTTGTTTGTCTCCTTAGTTGCTCTTTCCTGGAATTTTTCCATCGTTTCTTTTTTCCTCTGTCTTTTTTTTGCTAGATTTTTTGCTTGGTTTTAAAAATCTCAATTCTAAGAACATGCCAGAGGGACAGCTCCTAAGTTGTCCAAACGGATGGACAGAACCATTAGTGCTGACAAGCAGTGAGACCGTCACATCCACTCCTGGTCTGGTAATATTTTAAGACATGTAGCACAACCAGCCAGTTTAGGACACAGCCCAAGCCTGAGGAGAGAGAGAGAGAGAGAGAGAGAGAGAGAGAGAGAGAGAGAGAGAGAGAGAGATAGAGAGAGAGAGAGAGAGAGAGAGAGAGAGAGAGCACTCTGCTCTGAAGTGCTCTGATGGCCCCAATGTGATGCCGGTTTTTCTCAGTAACCTCCCCAGAAAGCTCCAGCTCCTTTCACATGATCTGTCAGAGCCATGTAGCCGCCTGGTAGTGTGGGAACTAAGCAAATGGACTGACCACTACAGCACACCACACTGGAGACCAGAGGTGGAGGTGTGCGTGTGTGTGTGTGTGTGTGTGTGTGTGTGTGTGTGTGTGTGTGTGTGTGTGTGTTGTGGTAGTGGTGAGGGGGGACACTTTTGGTGCACTCGCCAGCACCAAAGGACCACGGTGACAAGAAACCCCAACTGAGGAGAAATGATAGGAGCTGTTGACGATGCCTCGGTAAGAAGACACGCAAAGTCTGAGAAAATAATCAGGCAGGCTCCTCTCCAAGATGCATTTCAGTGGCACAACAGCCACCCCAAAGCATTGAGAGGCCATCGTAAAACGATGCTGAGCCCTATCCTTTTTTTCCGCCTTTAAATTCCATCGGAATTAGACAGTGTATTTTGATAATGTTTTTATATAACATCACATTACTTAACTATTAAAACATCTTGATAGTGTCTTCATGAAGGAATCACATCATGAAGGAAATACAAGCACCATTAGAGCTTTCCAGATGAAGAGGAATAAAAGGTGTGAATAATAGATGACTCAAACATCACTATCACTAATTTGCATCAAAATATCTGTTATTCGGCACGTGATCAATTATTTTAGTTACTACTCATTTTAATTGACTTGATAAACAGAATGAGCTTTTCTGCGCAGATACTTGCAGCAGGTTCACAATTCCACTATAATTGGCCTGTTTGGCCAATAATTGGCGATCTATCCAAGAAAAATATTACAGTACATACTGTAGCACACTCAGGATTGCTTAATAAACTTGAATGAGTTATATGAGCCCCTTAGAAAAACAGTGCTTCTACATTTTATCTTTGAACAACAGATTTTCAAAACATACTTTGATTATTCATGGTGCCAATACTCCATTAACAAAAAAATCATTGATATTGCATAGGCTGTGGCCAAGCAGTTCATTGGCTATGGCAAATAAAATTAGTTTATTGGTCTATATGATTTGATAGTAATTTCCAAACACAGAGCACATTTTGTTTTTTATCCTGAAACTAGCAAAGGGTTTGACTGCCACATCCCGCCCTCACATCCAGGGTTCTTCTCATCCCATTTCACAGAAAAGTATTTTTATCCATCGTCTGCTCCCCAGTGTTAGAACTGACCAACAAGTTTGTGGCTTCCTTCTCTTTTCCTCACTCCTGCCATCTGTTTCGGTTTCTCTGCCTTTCAGCTGAAAAAATCCTCCAGCAGAACTAGTTTCAGCTTCAATCTATACAATAGATGGATTTATAATTCGAAAATAACGGTGGTTGCTAGGTTGTTGCTAGGGAAATTAAGATTGGTACTAGGGTGGTTCCATAACACCATAGCTTGGTTCTAAATGGATCTACATGTAGACCTATATACAGTAATACATTATTTATTGAGTTCACCAAAGCTTGGTTAACATGGTGGCCTGTGGGTATACAACAACACAAAGATTCCACATAACCCTCAGAGAAGCTGACGTCTGAGTTGAGTTAGCCAAAAGCCACCCTTCGCATGAGGCCTTCTGATGTTAAGGAGTCCGTGACAGATCAATTGATATGCAAATTAAAATCAAATTGCATGGCTTCCTGTTAGGTAGGCAGATAGACATCTTTACTTTGAAGAATTTTGTGAAATCTAGAAGGGGAGGATTTCTATCTATAACAACTGTTCCAGTCACTCTGATCCAAGCACATTAGTGCAGATCACCGCGGCTAACGGGAGGAATAGTGGATTTAGACACACTGAATAAGAGAGATGAGATAGGCTGCCACCCTACACAACAACACTGAATTAATTATTCTCTGGTTCTGGTCTCCCATTGGCTAACAGTGTGAGCATTGCTGGAGAAGTGCATAAGGTTGAAACTTTCTTTCTCCCTCCCTCCCTCCCTCTCTCTCTCTCTTTCTCTATCTTTATGCTAATTAAATCACGTAACTCATCTGCTCATCTGTTGAGTGCAGTGGCGTCATATGCCCATTGAAATAAAGGGGGCACGTGCCCCCTCGGATTTTTCCTCCCTGATAATTTTTTTGATCATAACTTTGTTCTTATTATGCTCCATAATAAGCCAGAGCCTATAACGACTCAAATGTATTCTGGATGTGTAATAAACTGTTAGCCTGGGTGCCATTCCGAACTTAGTCCCGCCCACAACATTTGAGGTCGGGAAGTTCGGTCTGGCATTGCTCCATTGTGGAGCAAGTATGCTCGCCCTAGATCGGGCGACCAATCAAATCGGGCTTTACGATGATGGACAGGTGAGCAACAGCGTTTATCACGTCATCTGAGCACGCTTAGATTAGGCTTATGTTTGAAACAAAAACGCTGTGGCTAGAAGGATACATGGCTTTTAAGACCCCATATGGAAAATGCATATTATTTAATGAGGTTTTATCACTGAAAACGATTATTTCTGAAAACTTTGGCCAAAGTTGAAATGTGGGAAAACTCGTGGTTTCACTTTCATCAAGGGAAAACAGCGCTGTTGCATTGCGACATGTTCCTCGTTCGTTTGAAATCTCTGATTGACCACCTGTTCGAGGGATTTGCGACAGCCTTTCCCAGCTGTTTAACATGTTTGTTGTTGAGGATATAGGCTATCAGTTTTTTCCTAATAGCCTACCCTACTAGGCTACGTATCTCTTAGATTTCGCTAATGAGTGTTGTAGGCTAGGAGTTATTGACGGCACTAACTTTTACAAAAGACCAGAAAACAATGTTAAGGCATTTGTGGAGAAGAAGGATGGTTTGTGTGTTTTCTTCCCACACCTCATGGTAAGCTATTTCGTTGCTCTAATTGGTTAGGTCTATCCAATTGAGTGCAGAGGCATTCCCCCCCTGTATCGGTTGAAACACGCCCCATAATTACGTCCCAATGGAGCAGTATCATACTCATATTCTGACTAGAATTGAGTATGACTACGTCAGGCTAAGTCAACATCAGCCCTTTTCCTAAAATTGGTGTCTGTGTATGTTCCCTTAGCCTGGCCATTTGCCATCCCCTTGGTACGCTTCGCGGAGGGAGATGAAAATCGAGCGGAAGTACGTAGGAAGGCAATAAAGGCCAGGCTAATGTTCCCTCATACTCACACGCGCATTGAGCTCGCAACGTTTTGCTTGTGTTGAACTGTTGAACAGTTACAGTTTAAACAGATACAGTCAGTGGTGTTAAAGTGGTAAGTAGACTAGGCTAAGCAATAAAAAGTAGTGGAATTATTTGTGGCTGACCTGGAAATTTTGCCTTGGTGATCAAAAAGTTAGAACTATGGATTTGATGCTGGCAGCGAATTCAGGGCATTACGTTAACGTTAGCCTACATGGTGTCAGTGTAATGTAGCCCTACTCTTAGCACTCGTAGCCCTACTCTTACAAATATCTGGCAAAGTCTCCTGGTTCAATTGTTTCCAGTTTCATAGAAACAAGGGTGTTAAATTTGCAGTGACTAGAAAATCCAACCTAATTAACATTAGGCCTACCAAGGCATCGCGTTGGATGTTTCTCCACTCATGTATCTGGCAGCTAATCCATGTAGTGAAAAGGGATAGGCTACCCGTTCAAAATGAGGCCTAAAGTTGTTTTATATAGGATCGCTATGACCGTGATGTAGAGGGCAAGAAAGTATAGTCTCTCTCATGTGCTCATATTATCAGGTCACTTGCTCATGATTTGCAGGTAGCAACTTACAAATGAGGTAGCCTATTGCTTGCCATAATGGTAATGAAACATATATTAGGCCTACTAGTAAAATATTCAAATATTTTGTGTTAACCTTACTCAGCACTGAAACCTGTCAAACTTCTTTCAAAGTCCTTCATCACATGAATTAAGATTAAAATAATTTAATTTCTGAGCACCACAAAGTCAGACCTCAGCACCTTTTTTAATGTAAGATTGTTCTTAGGTCACATATCAATTTAAAATCATAACAACTGCAATGGTAGCCTACAGTTTTTAAAATCATGTGTAGAAGGCCTAAGTGTATGTGTGTGTGTCTAAACATGCTTTATTATGAGCTTACACTTCAATGAGCTGAATTTGAGCGTACAGTTCATTCACCAACTTATGTGTTTTACATTAACTTACAAAATAGATAATTTAGCTTAGTCCTCAGATAGAGGAGGGTTGCTGCCTGCTCTGTTAAGGTATTTCTGCCCCTCCCAAACTGCATTGAAATTATATGTTTAGCAGCCAGAAATCTCCGGCCCCCCTCTAACATGACCCCCCCCCCCCCGGACCTAAAAAGAATTGCCTGATTGTGCCCCCCCTGAATTTCGGCTTGCATGACGCCCCTGGTTGAGCGCATCTGCTGCAAGTGCCCTCAAGTGGCACCAGAATAAGATAACTACTGTTTTTAATTAGCCAGAGTGACCGGGTCAGCGGGAAGCCATTTATGTCCCTCTAATTGAGGGTATCAGAGAGTCTATGAAATAATGAATGAACAGAGGAACAGAGTGATAAACTATCTTGCCTGACAAACATTTAACAGGCTGTGAGCTGTCCATAAAAGACAGCTGTCTTTTGCCTTACTTCCACAGTGCCCCAATCTCCAACATTGCTTGAAAAGCTCATAATTACTTGTGTGCACACTAAAACAGATACACACAGACACACACACACACACAGACACAGACACAGACACACACACACACACACACACACACACACATTATTCTTCCTCTGTTCCACCTGGTCCACTACAAAAATACTCCATGTCTGCAGGCTTCCCAAACAATCACCGTTAGCGTGATGTATTTTTAGCCTCCGGCGCCACCGGCAGTGGCAGCAGCAGCAGCAGCAGAGGCACCCGATGCCCAGGAGTAGCGGCAGCAGCAGGGGCCACCTGTCAGGCCTCTGAGTGACTGGGCCTTCTGCTCGGCTGCCGCTCGGCCGGAAAAGGGAGACGGCCTCCACCCCTGCTGCCCCACGGCACCCCCCAGCCCAGGGGCTAGGCCCGCAGCCAGCCAGAGTGCTCAGCTCAGGGACGTAAATCCTGACCGTCACCGCACAAATTTAAACACTGGCCTCAGACACCACTCCACACCATAGCCATTCTGCCTTAATCCGCTCTACTGTATGGGAACTAGCTTACAGTTCTACACGTCACCTACAGTGTACTGCCTTCAACACAAACCAAAAATACCTTTTTCTATATACATTTTATTACATTTATACATACACCCACAAAACAGCTACACTTTGTTATTCTACACTGTAACGTTAATGTCACATACGATGGAAGCACACTATCAAACATAATCACAACACTGACACAACCATATGATAACAAGCCAACAAACAAAATTGCTGTTTAAAAGCAATAACAAAACATCCTCAAGTTCTGTCATAGATTATCTTCCTCATGTATGGAACACTGGAACATTGGATAGTGAGGTCATTATGGAAAGGATCTGATCAAATGTACAGTGGTGCAGAATTAGAAAACAGTGCTATTGTATCTCTGGTGCTTTGACTAAGCTGTCTCCATGATGTAAAACAATCACAGTGTCCACATTTCCAGCTGCGGAGGACCCCATTAAAGTCCTCTGACATCATCTGCACTATGACAAGTGCAGGGAGAGCCTGGCCAGGAAAAGAGCATGCATTTGTTCGTGACCGCAAGGTACGCATGGACGGGTGACAGAATGGCACTCTATCATTTTACGACAGAGCCCATCTAACTGCCACCGCTTGACACTGCAGGTCCTTTTTTAAATGCAGCTATTTTTTGGAACAAAGGTTCCACTAATACCTCTACAATGGCTGGGAGGAGAGCCCACTGACCGTGTCATACTTGTCCATTACACATAATCACATGGAAGCGCACACATTCCCAAAGCAAAGAGCCCTGATATCAAAGACCAACAACAGAGTCAATATATACTAGTATATATAACACCTATTCCAGATTCCAGCAAGCACATCACCTACAGTACAACGTCACAGTGAACACAAGGAAAAATTCATACAGCATCACACCACTTAACCCTATCTACTCCACACACACGCATACACTCACGCAGACAGACAGACACACACACACACAGAGAGAGAGGCAGTGCTGTACTCTCAAACATATCTCCTGCCTCTTCCATTCATATTACTTCTGAGAATTAAGCGACATCTATAGCCACACTGACATGCATCCACCACGACACCTCTTCAGAAAGACATCCACACTATTGCATTGTGATAACAAACTAGAAATTCCGCTTGGGTCACACTCAGGAAGCCAAATTAAGACAACCAAGACAGGCTCTGTGTCCTTCATGTGATCTTCATGGGGGGCTAACAAAATTAAAATTTGTCTTCATCAAGTTTAACTGACATGTTAGTATAATATAAAATGACCATGTATTATCACAATTGAGTGGTAATTACAAAAGTATGTATTATTTATAATTATAAGATGAGGATATCCTTTCACTTTGGTGAATGTTGTGAGACAGGCCGTGCTATGAGAACACTGAGGAGGTCTGTATCCAAATTGACAAAAATGCATGTCCCTTACTCTAGTCAAGAGACACTGGAACATGTTTTCAATGAAACTGGATACAACCAGAAGAAACCTCTGAATCATAAATTAAATAACTTCATAACTTTCCTGCAGAAACCACACGTGTCCAATAATAGCCAAACATTTATATTATCTCCATTTATATCTTATGCCAGTCTAAAGGTTCATAAAACCTGAGCATTCAAATTGAGCCTGGAGTCACACGAAACTGAACCACAGCAAATGCTAGGCTAATTCTGTACTGCACCACAGTCAGCTGAAGCACGTACAGCCCATATAAATATACCACTGCATATTAAGTGGAAACTTTGTTAAACCCTTAGTCGATTTTGTGAAAGACACCAGAAATATGTGGAGATACGACATAGGCCTGTAATCAGAGCTGTAATATTTTTCCTATGGGGAAACTCCTCCCCTCCCTTTATGCCTGTCCACTTCAACCCATTCACCCTCAATGTGCCAGTTATGTCATCAACACTACAATGGATCCAATGGGGCAAATGATAAGGGGTTTAATCAATACTTATCAAAGCCCAGTGTCTTCTGCGATGACTCACAGTGCCATTTTTAGGCCTTAAATTTAATTTGCCCTGGCTCGCCAGTGCACAAGCAGTCCCCAACACTCTATCTCTCATTCAAACGCTCAGAGGCCTCACAGATCTCTCAGAATTGTCATAACACTAAGAGGAGTCTTCTCTGCTTGGGCACACACAGACACACACCAGCCGAGAACCAGCAAGCTCGTGCTGGGCTGACCAGCAGGGGGAAGGGGGGCCCTGGTGGGCTCTTACCCTGGAGATGGTCAGGGGCATGTTGAAGTCCTTCCCTCCCTGTAGACGGAATCCCCAAGGTGCCGGTCCATTGAGGGTGATGGTGTAGGTGCTCATTTTCTTTCAAAAAAACGTACTTGCTTTGGATGGACTTTGATTCTTCCTCCAAAACAGTTGGAAAAATGGAGGTTAGGAAGTGTAACAGGCACCAGGTAGCTTCTGTAAGCAGAGAAAATGTTACAAAAAAAATGTGAGACAAAAAAAAAGACAGCGGAAGGAAGGAAAAAGTCAGCAAGTCCCAAACAGCTCAACAGAATGGACAGCAAGCCAAAAAGTTTACACCAACAGAGCAGCAAATAATCAAATCATGCTCACACCCTTTTTTTTTCAGCTAAGCCAGAACTATGAAAGACAGACAGAAAAGAGCAAAAGGAGGAGAGGTCTTGCCTGCTCAGATGAGCCGAAGTGACAGGCTAAGAATAGCTAACCCATGCAAGAAAGTGATAGTACAGGGGCATTGTGGGAGGGTGGGGGTGGTGGTGGGGGGGAGTGGGGAGCGGGGGGTGCCATATATGGCATGCAAGGGGACACCTAGAATGGCAGGCTTCCTGTGATTCACAGTGCTAATATAGCCTCTTCCCAGGCCGGATGATTTTTCTAGACCACTGTACCCGGCTGTCAGGGTCCCACACTGATCACATCAGCTACCCTCTGGCAGTGCAGAGAGCCTCGGGAAATGACAAATGAACACTCATCTATCAAGGCGTGAAGTGGACATTACAGCAGGCTCACACATTCACTTTTTCCCCCGCTGTTATGCACTGCAAAGCATGACCACAACACTGAGACAAGATCACACGAATACAATCTGCTCTCCTTACAGTGCTTTTAAAACTTTCTGCCAGTAAAGCATTAAGAACCAAACCATCAAAGTCAATCAAACATATCACACACGCAGAACCAGACCTTGTGTAGGACTAGAGGGCTGGAAATCTATAGGGTCAGTCCTCCTGTCTAACCCCTTCAGCCACACAACTGCTGACGGGGAGGATTGCTGTGTGAATCCTGCCGTTACTCCCTAAACTACCGGCTCCTTTCAGGCCAGCACCTGCCAGCATGAATCACGACCCACATCACTGCATTGCCACTAGCACCTAAATCACAGGACCAGTGGGGCCAATGCCGTACCTCATGAGAAAATCTACTAGTGAAGTTATTACTGTTAATTACTCATCAAATATCCTGCTGTTTAATGTGCGGCACTGGCTTTCTGTGATTCGGCTTTAGCAGAAACCAGGTCGTGCTGTAGCAGAGTCGTACAGTAAGGGTGTTTGAGAGAGCTAAAATAGTCCCTGACAGCAGTGAGGAGGGAAGACATCCATGCGGTATTCGCCTGGGGGTGGGTGGGGTGGTATCTGAGATTAAACAGAAGCCTGTCGGGACCCTGCAACGTGGAGCTGAGAGTCAGGCGGCTCTGCAAAAGAGCCGAGATCCCAGCCCAACCGCCTCATGGCCAGCTGATAAGACAGGCACTTGTGACATGAGAGGCGCGCCTGAGCACGGGAGGCAAGATAATCATGAAAGGCCAACCGGTCCAGGACAGTCCAGCACCAGGCCTAATTTGGCAGACGGCATCCACCTACACGAGCTGATTCATGTGATGCTTTTACACCACTTTGTTGTTGGCATAGAGAATTTGTTGAGAGCATATTGTTGAGAGATATTTAGCAGACGATATTCTTCGAAGCGACACCATCAGTCAGTGACGTTAGCATTGCTCCATCACGCCCGCAACTGATGCTGACATATAATGCAATCAAACATAATTCAGCAGTATCACTGCTTAAGCATATCAGTTTCATAACTCTGATAGGTAGTGATAAATATGTAAGTGTATCAGGAAAATGTTGTTACTACAGTAAAACATTAAGATAAGTATTATCTTTCTACCTAAATATATCAGCTATGTAATTTTTGGTATGTGCTGCATGTGGATTGGAAACTATTCTCTGCAGGCTTGAATGAAAAGGTTAGTGTTATCTCCCAAACCACCTGAGGCTTCATACTGACACATGAATGATGCAGACGCTCTGAGAAGTGAGCTCAGACGCTGTGATCTCTATTGAGTGAGGGCAGCAGTCAGGTGTTGTGATGCTCATTCATGACCTTATGACAGACCAAGGGGGAGAGTCCAGCTGTGGGTCTCTGCATGTACCTCTGTGTGTGTATGTGTGTGTGTGTGTGTGTGTGTGTGTGTGTGTATTGGAAGAAGTTGGATAAAGTGAATATAAGGTCACACACACAGACACACACATCACATTACATCACATCTCTCTCTCCCTCTCTCTCTCTCTCTCTCTCTCTCTCTCTCTTACACACACACACACACACACACACATACATACACACACACACACACACACAGTCCTTGCCAGATTGATCCAAAGGCCAGGACAAACACAGCATAGGGGGTGGGTTTACAGTAATCCAAGCGCTGAGTGCATGGCATCTCTGCATCATTTGCCTCAGACTGAGAGAACTTGCTAGAAGGAGAGTCTCAGTCTGGGACTCCTGATAATAAACTTCCCCCATTGGCAGCGCTGTTAGAAGCTTCACATTTCAAATGGGAACATGTGTGGTTCACATATCAATTTAGCGGAAGCTATAAAAGTTACATAAGACCAACCATAACTTAAAGCCTGAAAACCTCTAAAAGACACAAAAACATAACACATGTGAGCCAAATGTAGCATGAATACAAATATATCAAATGTCATGATTGAAATCAATCCAAAAGGCCAAACCAGCGTCTCAAAATGCCCAGAGACCTTAATCCACATCCGGTTTCTATTCGTACTCCTTAGTTGCCATGCTGATGGAGGGGTGATCCTTGGAGAGCCTCCACTCTCCGCCCTCCTGGGATTCTCCAGGACACCACCATCTCCATAACCCCCATCTTCAGGACAGTCTATCCGACCCCAGAGCCACACAGAATCTCAGAGCTGACTTCTAAAAGCAAGCACCTGTTAGCAGCCAATTTACTGCAACTCACAGCAACCCACACAGCAGAGTCTGAATGAGCTCAAGACAAGCACAGTCGCATGACATCATTCCCGGCCTAGGCATCTATGTACCATGAAAAGAATAGCCAGTTGGGGTTGGCCCAGGTCTTTTCTAACACTGGCCAGAGAACACACCACAGGACATTTCTCGGGGGAACAGCATTTAAAAAGGCAAAGTAGAGAGGCTCATGTGACCAGAAAGACCACCCTGACCGCTTCAGTTTCGGCCCATAATGGGGCTCATGCCAGTCTCATGCATAAGCAGTGGATTTAGAACAAACTGTCTACCAGTAACGTGCATCAAACTGTCTACGCAACGTGCATCACAAACTTTCATCCAATCATGATGACAGGCCTACATTGGTTCTGTAGGATAATCACGGCATAATGATCATACACATCATTGGCTAAATGTTATTAAATGCAATTGTATATGTGAGGTGACAACATAGCCTATAGACTACATGCAGGCTAATGGTTGACAGCAGAATTTCATCAAGAGAGGAATTACGGAATGTGTAGATTGTACAGTAGGCTAGCCTAAGCAGTGTTAACAGCGCGGCACCTCCACAAACTTAAAAGCATAGTTCCTTAATGTTAAATATATAGTAGGCCTACATTTTACGAAGGCCCTTGATGTGCTTGAACTTCCTCTCATATGCCGTGACAGGTGTGTAGCCTACGGACTAACTTACGATGCCCATCGTGACAAGCCCCTCTAACTAAAGAAAAAGATGACCGTATCTGAATAAACAGAACAACAACCTAAACGGATCAACAAAACAGAATCCCAAGCAGTATTCCATCACACAAAACAAAACAGGAATTAGGAATATCAGGGAGGATTAAAGTTCTCGCACGCAACAGCGCGGAGCAGGTGCACTTTTTCAGCGGTTGCGTCTTTTCAATGGATGTTCTGCTTGTAAAACATGCACTATGACTGTTGCATCCAAACAAGCACAAAGCTAACTGGAATAGACTAAAACTAGGAAAAGTTTGCGTCCAACGTACATTTCATGGCGAGTGATCCCGCGGACGGCCGTAGGCTACTACCTGCCGTAGTGGCGGATCCTCTCTCCCTTGGCTTTCCTCTTGCGTGGAACCGTGTCACACAGGCCGGCTTGATCCGATCCCTAGGACCCTGTTCGACGTCACCTCGAACAAGCAGGGGGGGCAGTGGGGGATTTTCATTAAGGTGGACTTATTAAAGCTACAGTCGTCCTTTAAGTTCACTGTGGCGCCAAGAAAAATATTGAAAATGGAACGGAAAACATAGAAAAGTTAGAGGAGTTATTTCCCTTGTGTTATCAGCGCTACACAGGGCTCCAATATCCCTCCTGTGTATGCCCATGTGAATGAATGACAGTAGGTAACTTTATAGGTGTGTGTGTTTGTGTGTGTGTGTGTGTGTGTGTTGTCTCAACACCTATTGCAATATTTATGTCACACAGATCGCACTCCACCACCCAATAAAAACACTCACAGATAGATAGGTTATAGGCTTCTGTAGCTCCATGCCCAGAGGAGTTGTCAGTCAGTCTCAGTCAGCTGAAACGTGAGGGTATACCAGTGTATGGCTTCGGTATGGAACTCCAGTTCTGCTGAATACTTCCACCAAGACTACAAGCTTTATTATTGCACTGTAGTTGGAGACACAGAGCAGTAACTGTAAACAGTTTAGAATAACAGTTAAGTCTGTACAGTAGCCTACTCTCAAGCACAGGACAGTCTGTTTCTTTACATCTAAACTCTACATAGGCTTATATTGAGAGAAAAGTGTGTGTGTGTGTGTGTGTGTGTGTGTGTGTGTGTGTGTGTGTTGTGTGAGCATGTGAATGTTAATGTCAAACACAGTGGTATTCTGTCTATCTTATATCCCTACTATGGACGCACGGGTGCACTGAGTGTTTATACAACAGAGCTTCACCTTATATCACAAACTATAAGTCAGCAGCATATACGGTACTCCTACAGTGTAACTTGTTTTCTAACCACTAAAGTGCTCAAGGTCACATTACCAGAAACAAGGTACATATCATCCATCCAGGTTCAATTGCATTTCGATGTATTTGTAATATTTAGGATTGATTCCTTAACTATACGGAACCCAAGAACCTGTTCTCATAGAGCAAGCATTATAATTTCAATGGGATGAACATTTTTGTGAAATTGTGAAAGGTGTATACACACACACACACACACACACACACACACACACACACACACACAAATGTGAAAGCAAAACTGGGTTCATTTAGCTTTTTCTCTCACTAATCCTGTAAATCGCAGTAATCACTGGTAAATCTGTTTCAGAACAGTCTGGCAGGCAATTACATATGTGGATGGATGGGATTGTATGGCCAAGGGCTGATTGGCAGATAGGCATCAGAAATGATGAAGTCCTTCACAGACAGATATGATGAAGTCCACAGACAGACTAATATCAACTTTTATCACTATTCTTTTCCACTTGAAGGCAGACTCCTCTGGCATTGGTATGGGTTTCTGTTTTGTTTTTTTTCTATTTTCTGGCAGAAGATAAGTGAGAAGGTAGACAGAAAATAATAATTTTCTTGGATGCTATCACTTAGGGTAGCCTACATGGCTTGTTTTGTCTTATTTGGTTCATTTAAAGATATAGATAGATAGATAGATAGATAGATAGATAGATAGATACCTTATTATTTAAAGGGCATTTATATGCACATTTGGTTAAATGCATATCCCCTACCGTAGTTTGAGCATTGTCTGGTGTATTCCAACTGAAACTAGAATGTTATGCCAGAGGAATTACAATAGTGGATGGAAAGCTGCTGGCTTAATGTTGGTGGGGAAATTTCTCGAAAAAAAAACATTAAATCACTTAATTTTTGAGTTCATACAAACCCTCATACCAAAAGACCTTGTGTGTCAAGGCGTTCTTGAGATATAACACTCAAGGTGTTTTTGACCTTGACATTTGACCTTTGACCTCCAACATCAATTCACTTCATCTTTGAGTCCATACAAACACTCATACCAAATTTCAGGCATGTATGTCAAGGCATTCTTGAGATATTAGTGCGGCAGATTAGTGAAATAATCGTTCACTTTGTGATACAAGCATCAAACTTGGCACAAATATTCTTTGGGACCCACTTTATCCAAAAAGCACATTAGCCACGCAAAAAATCCAATATGGCCGCCATTTTCCAAGATGGCCACCATTGAAAGCCATTATACTTGGTTTTTGACTTGGATTAGGATTGGATAATCACATTTTGATGATGTTGATATCTAAATATAGGTAAAAGGGTCTGGACTTTTCAATTCTACGATAAAATGTCAAATGTGTTCAATTGTGAAGATAGACACAATTAATGGAAATCATAGCACATTTTAGTACTAATTTTAGCATAATTAAATATTTTTTTGTTAATAAAACATATGTTGGTTAGGTTACTTCAGCAGGGGCAGGGGGCTAAGTAAGTGCATGTTCAGCAGGGGCAGGAGGACTAAGTAAGTGCATGTTCTTTTTTCAGTTTAATATATGTACTTTATATTACAGGAAATTAGCAGGAAAGAGAGACAGGGCTCGGTTGGGAAATGATCACTAGTTTAAACTGACCTTCAGCAGGGGCAGGAGGGCTAAGCTGGTGCATGTGTTTGTTTAAATATATGTAACAGAGGTCGTAATTCGTCCACCGCTCACGGCCCTCGAACCCGCCACCTCAACACACACCGGCATTGAAGTCGAACGATCTAACCACTGAGCTAAAATCCCAGGCTTCCAACTCAGCGGTTAGAAGCGTTCTTAAGGTTAGGGGTGTGAGGATTTACACACGCAACTAGCATGCTAGCTCAGTTCGCCTCCGTTACACTCACCTCTCTAAATCCTCAATCCCATGATCCGGGTCTACGGCACCACTGTAACAGAGGTCGTAATTCGTCCGCCGCTCACGCCCCTCGAACCCGCCACCTCAACACACACCGGCAGGCATGGGTGTCGAACGCTCTAACCACTGAGCTTAAAGCCCAGGCTTCCAACTCAGCGGTTAGAAGCGTTCTTCAGGTTAGGGGTTAAGAGAAGACTCATCCTTTGTCTGGAGGAGAAATAAGAGTTTCCAGAATGTTGACAAGCTTCGACTTCTGACCAATGTGGAGTTTCCCAGATCCGCTCAATGACGCAGGGAAAGACCGGTTTTCATGCTTAAAGAATTTGCTTCTTACAGTCACCTGTACCTGAGTCTGACTCTTGGCAAAAGAAGTCAGTGTTGTTCTTTTTAATTGGTTTGCAGAAGGAAGCCTAATCACCCAAACCATTGAAAAAGTCTTTGAAAGAAACCTTACCTTTCTCAAGATGAGGGCCAACAAGCTCAGCGGCATTAGGGTGTGCAATGGCTTTTGACTCTAGCGTGAGAAGATCTATGGACTCCTAAAAAGGGTTGCCCAAGTCCTTCATCACACCAAACAACTTCTGGCACCACCATCACCTTTGACAATTGCATTGGCCTGTTGATGGGCTTGATCAAAAGCCAATCCAGAAAACTCTTTGTGGGTCTTGTGGACGACAAAGTTCCCTTGCTGAAATTCATTGGCCAACTGAGGATGTCTTGTAAAGAGACCATGTCTCTAAGGTGTATGGAAAGCCATCTAGCATAGTTGACATTATTGTTTGCAAAGAGGAAGGGGATGAGTGCAGACAATGATTGACAATACAAAGTGAAGTTTGCTTTTCTGAAAGACCTGATCAAAGAGATCACCAATTGCATTGACATCACAAGCTCCCAGAATTGAAACTGTGGACTCTTCATCTGCCTCTTCTTACACCAGTCTTCCCAACTTAAAGAAGTATGGCCTTGATCGATATTTGAGAGAGAGAATAAATGATATTCAAGTGAGAAAGAGGATCAACGATATTCGAGAGTGAGCTTCGATAAACAATTTTCGAGTGCAGTCCAACTATTTCTGGCCGCCATCTTGGGAACTAGCCTTGAAATAGATTTCTTTCTTTGCACAATTTATTTTGCCATGTTAAAATACATACAAATTGATGCCTAGATCATGTAAATACGTCCAGCCATTAAAGTTCTACAGCAAAAACATTTTTCTTACATTTGATGTGGCGGCCATCTTGAAAAATGGCCGCCATGTTGGATTTTCAGGTGGCTAATGTGCTTTCCTCAAAAAGTAGGTTCTAGTGATTATTCATGCCAATTTTGGTGCTTGTATCACAAAGTGAACGATTGTCCTGGAATATGGACTTAACCTGCCGCACTATATCGCACTCAGAGTGTTCATTGACTTGACCTTTGACCTCCAACATCAACTCACTTCATCTTTGAGTCCATACAAACACTTGTACCAAATTTAAAGCATATGCGTCAAACCGTTCTGGAGATATAATGCTCAAAGCATGAGATATGGCTGTGACTTTTATTTTGACACACGGGAAACACTTAAACAGGATGTGTAGTTTTAGGGAGCACCAGATTGTATGCATTAGAAGCTGAATGGTTGAATTCACAGGTGACACCTGTGCCAGTGTTCTAATTAGCCCGGGAACTACTCTGGGAGCTTAACAAGCGCAGCTGCCTTTAGGCCATTATGACACCACAGCCTTTGAAGTTTATGGGGGAAAAATTAGCTTTTTAACATTTTTAATCCCCTATTTCTCAAAAAGTATAAACTTTTTAAAAAATCTGAAAAAATAACTCTCTTGCCCCACTCCAGACCTTCAGAACGGTTATTTCAACATGTCTGTACGTTAAGCGGTTAGAGTCGCATTAATTCTTGAAAAGGTAAAAAGAAAAAAAGGTTATAATAAGAAGAAGCCAGGAGATTTCAAGATAGTGGATTCCATCCACTATAATGAGTGGAGTCTGGCATCTTATTACAAAGCGCACCAATCACAAGTGCACAGATTAAAGAAGCAGTATTTCAAATATGCACATTCTAATTGAACAGCTATGAAACAATCACATGGTATTTGCTTTGTACAGTAAAAGAAACGTAATGCCAGACACACTTTCCACACCTAGATAAATGAGCGGCATTGTTATCAGTTATCAGTGTCACAGAATGGAAAGGCACATTCCATTGGTCCAGTCAGATTTTCTATACCATTATCAGGAACTCGAATGCAATACATGACATTCACTGTATGTAATAGCCTTGAATAGCCCGTATATATCACATATGATTTTCCTCTTCTTAGATATGAGAATACTTTCTTTTCAGTTGAAAGCATGGTACAGTACCTGAATCTTCTGGTGTCTTCTGTCAGCCCCACGGTTTACAGCACCTGTGGGGGTATTAAAATGGAAGCTAGCCATATGTTACAGTATGTCACCAGTGACATGGCCATAAAACATGTTATTTTCCCTAAAGTAAACTTATACATGTTCCTGACATTCCCAGAACAGCAAATAGGGCGGCCAAATAATAAATGATTGGATTTGAATTAAAAAGTACATTTTTGTGTAGTAAGCTGTACTAATGAGGCATAGCAGGTCTATGAAAAATGTACACAAAAATGTGTATGTTTGAAATCAGTTTTATATAATGTGAAGTACTACACGCTCCCTTCAAAGACCAGGTAAGCTCTGCTACTGCCCCTGAGCTTACAGGGAGAGTTCTGTCAAGTCCTGAAAGGCAACGAATAGAGACTGCACTCAGTGCCACCCACATTCAGTACAAAATGTGACTAGAGGTATTGTGCTATTTTATTGAAAAAAATGAAAGACTACAAAGACATGAGAGAGAGGGAAAGGAAGGAAGAGAGAGAAAGATGAGATTCAACTCTCATACCAGCAAAAATGACTTTGGACGTGCCAGGAACATTATTTTAAAAAACTTCCACAGTAAAATAAATAATCTCAGATCCACATTTCTCAGAACGCGGAAGGTCAGAGAAACGTCCAAACATTTAACTTTTTCCAGTTCCCATCTAACTTTTTCTCTTTTTCTCCCTTTTCAGTTTCCATATCAGACAGACACACAACAGTAACTCAGGACAGGGGTTTTGTACTGTAAAAGCCCACCCACCCTGAACCTCTAGCACGCAGCATGTGTCAGCCTGGCCTCTAGAGGGGGCTAGAGAATGAGGGTCTTGGGCTGGAAAGAGGAGGTAGAGGTACGCTAGGTTGATGTTCATTTCTATATTTGCTATTTGCCTTGGGTTTGAGAAAGGGGCTATATAAATTAAACTTATTATTATTATTTTATTACTTAGAGGAAAAAAGGCAC
Source organism: Alosa pseudoharengus (assembly GCF_046254945.1). Classification (NCBI taxonomy): domain Eukaryota; kingdom Metazoa; phylum Chordata; class Actinopteri; order Clupeiformes; family Clupeidae; genus Alosa; species Alosa pseudoharengus. The sequence continues at coordinate 21,565,481 of NW_027468620.1, read as the reverse complement.
CAGCCTATGACTGACAGTAGCCCAGGTGAACTCAGATGAACCTGTCAGCAAATTTGAATTTGCTCTGCAGGTTGTCTGGAAAGTAGCCCATTGACATCCGTTTCTGAATCACCAAAAACCCAGGAACATGTATTTTCTTTGGAAACAACTGTATTTAAAACCTTTGTTTACAAGAAAGATGTTTGCTGCACTTCTGAAATGATCTGGTAAGACTTTAATTCACAAATTTAAGTTTCATTTGATTGCTGGTTACACCTGTGAAAGTAGCAAAACTGCAAGTTTGGAAATTGTTGTCAATGGGATCTTTTCTGGATTTACCCAGACAAGACTGACAGTGTATTACTGCTGTCAGAAATCTGCACAAGCAGAAGTCCTCTACAAACAACATGGACTGCATGTTTGATCTTCTCAGTCATAATGCAATTCGGACAGGACTGATGGGAAATCAACCCATATTTTGTACCTTTCTGGTGCATTGTGGAAACCTGTCTATCTCGATAGGGATGGCCAGATCAATAGTAGGCCTACTAATGGAATATGTTTATATACATACAACTCCTAGACCACATAACAAGTCCACACTTATTGTAGGTCTTAATAGAGAAGCTTTATTTAAAAAAATAAATAAGTAGGCCTACAACACTGAGAGACAGAAGCAACTTATAATTTGACCATATTTACAATATTGTAATAGCTTAAGATTTTACAAATACACATGAACAAATAGCAAACATCCTCTTAATCTCATAATCTTCAAAAATAGAATACACATGAATCAATCCCTTCAAAAGAGCACATCTTCATATAATGACTAAAACACAAGAGCATTGTTCTCTACGATTATTTGGAGTAACATGAACTATGATATCTCTCTGCTGATTGGGAATTTAGGGAGAGCTCACAGAATCCCCTGAAATGCAGAAAATGTGTACCATGATAAAGACGCATGGTCAAGTACCAGGAGACAAGGATGAGATTTTAAAAAGCAAATAGGTGAATTATGTGTTGAGGTATGTTAATGTATCTTTTGATTTAGTGTTTAGATTACAATAATGTTTTTAGAAATAGCATAGAAAAAGACCCACAGAGGGTTATCAGCTGGCCAAATTCAATAAGGTGGCGTCACATACTTGAGTAAATGACCTCGGAGGCCATTTCTGAAATATCAAATATGCGTGTGTATGGCATAGTCAATGAGTCACCAACTAAACCAACTCACTGGACTAGCTGCAGCGGGGGGGGGGGGGGGGGCCTGCTGAAGCAATTACCATCATTCTCCTCATTACAAAAAGAACGGAACATAACAAGCTAAAACTGGAGCCAGAGCTAAACATACTGCAGGGCTGAAATATTCAGCTTTTGTGGACTCGAGAGGAGGTCTGCTCAGGCCCATGCAGATGTCATGCCACTGCAGTGGCTTAGTGGTGTATGTGAGGGAAAGTACCTCCATCACAAGGCTACATTTGTTCTAGAAAAAGTAAAATCAGGCGTAAAAAAAGCAGCTATGAGAATATTGTGGCGGAGTCCCAAGGACAATGAGGAAACAGTCTTCCCCTTCTCTTTCTTATCAAAGCACAAGGAAGTTTTTTACTATTTACATTCAACATCATGTTATACTTCATTAAACCACGGCATGTACACTACTCTCAGATACAGATAGATTACACTTTACCACAGGTACAACAGAACAAAATAAAAAATAAATGTGAGCCAATAAATAAAGACATTGCTTTAATCATACAAAAGGTCAAAAGGTCATGGGCAATAGGAGGATTGTTGAGGGTCGGTCAGGCTCAATGACCAGTGAGCTGCCGAGCCATTTAGCTACTTTGAGGAATCACTCCCTCTACCAGGAGTGCATCTAACGGCCCCCCCACCGGGCTTGAAAGTGTGACCTTGAGTGTGGGAGTTGGGCACAATACCAAAGGGGTTAAAAGCCACGGCTGACCGCACTGACATGTTTTTCATTGCTGGTTCGGTGAGGTTTGGACGGCACAGCCATCCACTAGCTTACCTCAGTTAATGCAATAATAAGTGTGAACTTGAATGTTTTCAAAAAATTCAAAACATATTTAGCATTTTTACTTAAGACTTTCAACATTAAGACAATATATCAAAATACACATCATGTATATAATGAAAATGTAGGTTATGTTAATTTGTCCACATTACAATTAGTTAAAGCCTCAAAAAGACTAACACATTCAGATAGGTCAGAAAAACAATGGCTGGGAACTCACAACAAAATAGAGAAGTAGCCTACAAAGTGGTAGCGGTCAGAAGTACACCTCAGTTACTCCTCCAATCACCCTCCCACCAGCCTTGCCTTTTCATAGTCCTGAGCCATCACAATGTTGACAATAACCATGTTGGCAGCACTAACACCCCCTGGGGTGACAATGCTGCCACCCACTGTGGCATACCTTTTCATAGCGCTTCTCAGCAGGACACTCACATTGGCCAATCCAACACATTTTGACCAGGATGAAGCAAGGAACTCAAACATCTGACCATGGCTGCAGCAACACACCACCAAAGCATTTCATGATAGATGGACACAAACCTGCTCTACACATATTTTTGGTAGCCTATAGAACACTTTTCTTGACTTTTTCCCAGTTCCCTGTATAGCTCTGATGATGACATTTGAATTGCGAACAAGTGAATCACTTCCACATAATTGAGGTAAAAACAGCATTGCTTAGCATAATCAAGAAGAACCTGAAATCCAAAATGCAATTATGCAGAAAGTTTAAGTTATTTCTTCCCTCAAAAAAGTATCAGTAAAGTTCTGGTCCACCTTTGGACATATGACCTTTGTGTCTCCCACTAGTGTGAAATTTTAAAAACTTTCTTTGACAAGGTGGCTCTCGTCTCAGGTCATGTTAAGAAAAGAAATGCCTGATAAGAATAATGATTATCTAGAGGTGCTGCACCCTGCTGATGATGACTCTTATGGAGAGAGACGTAGGTAATGAATTTGCACTCAGGAGACTGAGATATTGCCCACAGATCCTGAAGTAAAAATCACTGTTGGCAGTGGTTCCATCTTGTTACAAACACTTCACTTACATTCTACCCACAATACATAATCAGGCTCAATCACCCTGAAGGGGAGAGATATTGTGGACAGTGGGCCGTATTCATGGGTTTCATCAGGTCCCTTTCCACAGGTGTATAAAATCAAGCACCTTAATTATCAATGCAGACTGTATGGTGCTTGATTAATACACCTGTGGAAAGGGACCTGATGAAACCCATGAATTGTTTTCCTGAGAGTATATCATTGTCTGCTTAGTGTTTGTTCTTATAATGCTACATGTGGTGTTATACTAAATACCTTACCATGTCCAAGCGCTTCATTTGTTTTGGATTTACTAACTTGTTCCACTGATTTAGACTCCAGATCATATTTGTACAATCCACGAGAAAACAAACAAGGGAACTAATTCAATTTAATGTATTAAAAATCAATATCTACGATACACCTACACCTGACCTTCCTTGATTAAAATGAAACAAAAAGGAAATGTCAACAGCACACAGGGTAGATTTCATTCAAAACAACCGAGTAAGAGTGCAACTGTCAGCCTGTGCTAATACGATTGATTAGCAGCAATGCTGGGCAGCAAACTGATGGAAAGGCAGAAGGATATAAATAGACTAAAGAGAAGGCCAGCCACTACATTCCTCCACCGAGGAGACATAGGGAATTGACCAATGTACGAGACCATGCTATAGTGACGATATACCGCGTTAATGATTCAGTCACATATTGAGCTCCAGTGACTGAGTCGAGGAAAAAGTCTGTCCCACACACTAGGGTTGAGTTTCAGACCCCCCACCAGCACACTCACATACAAGACTGGCCACCCTCAAAACAGGTGTCTACAGTATAGGCAATCACAAGCCAAGCCAGTTGATGTCATTGGGCCAATAGGTTAGTATTGATGGGGCCAGTTTAGGGAGAAACACTGTTGAAAACTTGGTAGCTCCCCCTAGTGTTTAGTACATGGTTTGGTGTTTTCTTATTTTACTATATTTATCATCTTGGTCATTTCCACAATAATAATGATGATGATGATGATAATAATAAAAATGTATGCCAATAATGTAATTCTATAAGCAAGATTGAAAAGACGGCATTAGGATGCAAGCCTATTCTTTTCGTACAGCTTCTCTATTTCATGCATTGTATTCAATTTTGTTAAAAGTCATCAAGCCCTGCATAGAATGCAAAGTAAGATTAATAAAATTGTTCACCTTTTCTTCAAAGTTGCATAATTGTGAGTGTAGAAGCATGATGTTGAATTCTTACTGTGTAATACTACAACTTTTAATGACTTCCTCTGGGATGACTGTCTGACTTCGGCAATCACTGATGTAAGTCAGACATTCAATTACACATTCCTGCAATGTTCCTCTTGGCTGTCCAAGATTTAGGCTGCAGGTTGTTTAAATATCAACCAACCACCTGACTGGATGCATGATGTCACTATCAACAGAAGCACATTGGCAGCAGATTGCATTTTGCAGCAATAAATGTCATGGGAGCTTATAAATTCATAATGCAGGCAGTTTTTGCGATAACCTCAGAGACTTGGTGGCCATGGAGTTATTTTTAAATGTGTGCAGTGGCTGAGGGAAAGGTGAAGAGGACATTATCAGAAGGGACAGAAGCAGCCAGACTCATCTTGGAGCTACGCTTCAGAAGGATCTTATTCAGAAGAACAAAACTGAGAAAGAAGCGAACTGAAACAAACCGAACAAAACAAACGAAACAGACCAGCGGGTGATTCAGCACAGAGGAGTGGAGTCAGAAGCAGAGGGAAGGGCAGATGCCTTCGGCGCACTTCCTGCCAGGTCAGAGGTGGCAGACCCTTTTGCCACGCTGCCATTGGCCAGACGGGATCCATTGCTACGGTAATTGAACCTCAGGGAGGACAGGAAAGGATTGGACTCTGAGGTGATGACGATGCTAGGGATCCGGCCAATCACTCCTCTGGAAACCACACCATCTGTCGATTCTCCACCCTGCCACAAAATGGAACATTCATTAGTCAACACCTGGCTGGAAAAGCCCAGTATTACATCTCATCTCCAGCTAAACTAGTGCAATATTAGTGTCACTATAACATCTGTAGCTCTTCAAGTTATTATTTATATATGTTCAGTAACCCATGGAGATTAGGCTGGAATGCAAGCCCATAATACAAGTCACATTTTCCATATCCCGTTTCCAAACGCTGTGCAGCTCTGGTGCACCCAACCTACATAGGCTGTGGATATAAGAACCACTCTTTCAGGTGGTGCCCGAGATTTCATTACAACACTTCCTGTGGATGTTTATGTTTATGGTATCCAGCAGACACTTTAGTCCAAAGCGACTTACAATGACATCAGTAAACAATATATTAACATTAAATTACATTACATTGAATTAACTAGGGCTGTCAAAATAACTGATTCATTTCGATTAATTAATTTGAGAAAAAATAACTGATTAAAAAAATTAGTGCAGATTAATCGATTCCTTATGACCTTTGACCCGAGCCGTTCTAGTCAGTAAAAATTAGACTGTAAAATGAAGGAGAGAGAAGAAAACGTGCTGCCTGAATCATTGATTGGAACATTTACTTTTAAAAAACGCCCTGATGGTGTTGATAAAAACAAAGTGTTGAAAATAAAGTCCTTTGCAATGTCTGCAGCAAGGAATTTGCATATCACCGTTCATCAACTCTATAGTCGCACATCAATGCAAAGGAATAAGTGTTGACATTGCTGTTTGCTGTTCCCGAAGCAGTTTTGAATTTATTTCCTCATCATATTAGGTCATACAGTACCATAGATTATTATGGCCGTTATTTGAACAGTGAAAATAATAATAAGAGTTTTTGAACTTTAATGTCACTAATGCTGATTATTCAATGATTCATTTGAATTTAAATATTTAAAATACTTTCACAGCAAAAATTATATATGCGATTAATTTAGATTAATTAATCACAGAGTATGTAATTAATTAGATTATTTTTTTAATCGATTGACAGCCCTAGAATTAACAGATCAGAGTAAAGAAAAATCAAATAGCCCAAAAAAAATCCAAAATAATAGACTGAATAGAATTAAACAGAAACTGTGTGTAACACTCCACAAACAGCGAAGCTTCCATGAATACAAGGAACCCCCTGTGACTTGTTTGCAAACCACAGGAAAATGGCAGAACATTTATTTGGTTGTTCTGGACTACTTGTTAGAGGCATTTAGGAAGCCCTGTCATAGGCACAATAACAGGCTCTGAGAAAAGATGCTTTTCACTTGTGTTCTCCAGTGGTCTAGTAGCTCTGTGACCTCTTGATAAGATATGGACTGTGATGACCGGCTGAAACAATGTCATGCCCTCCAAGTGGCAACACATGAGATCCTGCCTCAATCACACGCGTCAGCAGACACAACTGGACACTGATCTGCACACACAAGAAGGTGGCAGGGTGCTAGGACTTACCCCTGGAGGCAAGGACCGATCAGGGTGACCCGCTCCAGCAACAGAGACGTCATCCATGTCAGAGGAGGTCTGTGGGGAAGAGGAGATAAGTGTGAACATGAGAAAACATGACTATTCTTGAGGTAAACTCGTGACAGCACTCCATGTCTAGGGAGCGGTATATTAGGCATTTAAAATTAGCATTCTATTGCGAAATACTGTATATTGTATTGTTCAGAGTCATTTGGGGACATCAGAAGATGTCATTTAGACCTCCACTTCAAGGTTGACTTTGTAGAAGCAGTGTCAAGCTGTTGGACTGAGATAAATGGGGCAAGAACTGAGCTCAATAATTAGAAATAAGCTGATAGCGTTCTTTGCCAAGTAACCTGAGCTTTCCCATGATCTCTGGCTGCTAACTTTCCTCTCACCTCATCCCCTCAGTCCTCATTGGAATTGCTAAAGAAACCCAATTTAATTTCACTTGCCTTTTTCAATTATTACTCCTCAACAAGTCTTAAAGGCCACTTTCTGTCATTGGAATCTGATTACAAGGGTAGTTTCTCATGAAAGTAAATGTTCCCATTCCTGTGTTATTGGGAATGTAATTGTGGGACTTTATTAACTGTCACACAGCAAATGAAATGCTTTAAAGGCTCTGATGTGAGGTCACAAGCTCTGGCTGAGCACCAACATCAGAGACACTTGAAAAATGAACTATGAATGACTTCCGGAAATGGCTAAGCACCTGATGCCAAGCCAAGATGGCGAAGAACTTAATAGGTGATTCTATTCTTTCTTGTCCACTAAAGGGAGAATGGTTAGAGGCTGTGGAATGGTAGCAAGTTGGTAGTACTGTGCAGTGAGTGAACTCCTAAAGACTTTAAGATATGTGGGTCAATGACGTGACATTACGCATCGTCAGATGGTGCAACCAGGTTAAATACTAATTTAAACCAAGACATAGTAGATTAAAGTCAACAAATGGTTGAAAAATGTGTTGTACCTAATTATTCTATTAAACAATATATTTTTAAATGTGAGTATTTATTCACATTTTAATAAAGTATTAAAATGTGAATAAAGAAAAGTACACAATAAAGTATTCATAAGTTACTTTTAATACCAAGGTCAACTACAAAATAATAATTTTATTACACTGTAGACATTCAGGTATACTTAGAAATTTAGAAAACACTTAAAAAAACAGAAAGAAGTGGGGTTTTTTTTAGAAACTTTTGCTTGTGCCACCTGACATTTTTTATTGGTGAAATTGCAAATACAGACTAAAAATGTATCAAAACCCCTGAAAATGTTGCACAGCAGTTAAGACTTGTTTAAACACAGCCTTCCAAATAAAAAAAATGCATTCTGTCCATTTTTAAAAGCCTTATTTGTCAACGACCCATGTGCTTATGACATGGTTGCCACGATGGATCTCCTTGCTAGCACACCCTCCTCCCATGGCCGGGGTTGCGAGTGTGAGTTTGGTGCATGACTGTGCTGATGATTGTTCAACACAACACAACACAGCACAACACGCCTGACACCTCCTGCTGTCTGTATGAATGCCCATTAAAGCCATGCTCAACTGCTAGCCCCATAGTGGTTACAGAAGGGGGTCATTTTCTAGTCTACATATACTTTTAACTGTGAAACAGCGGCAATAGAAACAGGCCACTCACTCAGGAATACACACATTACATAGTTTCACACATTTTAGGTGAGCCAAGATCAACCAGGGGTCACGGGAGTCCTTGCTGCCTAACATGACTGAGGCAGCAGTGGTCAAACTCAGTGGTTCCACAATGTCAAACATAAAGCATCGACAGAACATCCTTCACCTGGCTCTGACCCATTAGTGAGTGCATGTTTTGGACCAAAGGACACTTAACGTGATTCATGCGAGATTAAGACAGAGAGTCCTTTCTGATGAACATGCTTTATTTACTTGCCTCCCCTGTTCTAAAAATGCTTTAAAACATGTTTCTCTCTCCCCTCTCTCACTTTCTGTGTGTGTGTGAGTGTGCTCTTTTTTTCAACCAGCGAGTGTGAAACACAGCTGGAGTCCAGATGCTGCCTTAGCTTTACTCACACACACACACACACACACACACACACACACACACACACACACACACACTGACAGTCGTCTGCCTCTAGCGCCTCACACACACACACACACACACACACACACACACACACTGACAGTTGTCTGCCTCTAGCGCCTCACACACACACACACACACTGACAGTCGTCTGCCTCTAGTGCCTCACTCACACACACACACACACACACACACACACGCACACACACACACACACACACACACACACACTGACGGTCGTCTGCCTCAGCAGTACTGTAATGCCACTATTTTAGGAAGACTTCCAAACTAACTACTTACCATAAAACACTCTCAAACCTTGGAACAGAAGTAGCTGTGCTAGACTCTTCACTGACAGCCAACAACCCCCTACAGCCACAACTGTGTCTACACCCACAAACAGCAACTTCTCAAGCATTTCCCAGTACCTACGTTCTTTAGAACGAGTCTCTCGTTCTTTCTCTCTCCCTCTCTCTCTCTCTCTCTCTCTCTCTCTCTCTCAAACACACCCATACAGCCAACCTTAATACATATACTGTACATATACCATATACAGTACATACACATCCATGTGCAAACTATAAACACTGCATAAAGAATTAGCGAGGACATTACTCTTCATGGGG